>NW_008690139.1:0-17632 GCF_000695815.1 Acanthisitta chloris | reverse complement strand
AGCAGAGTTATGGACAAGGAAAAGCTTGTGTGATCTGGATATTTTATGTAGATGGGGAGTCTGCAGGCACCTGGTTTCACAAAAGCAATTAGGATCCTACGTGTCATGGACTTCATTACACACATAAGCTCGTGTCTGCTGCAAATAGATGGGAAAATGTTCCATAGTCTTGTGTTTATTTATCAGTGGGGTTTGTGTGTGTTTATCTTAGGTTTCTACATGAAGAACATGAAGAGAGAGGTACATGCATGTTTTGCCCACACTATCCTTGCACATAGGAGTATCAGGCTGAAGGTTTTACATGCATTATGGGCCATGAATGTGCATGTCATGAAAAGCTCTGTGCCACAAGTTGGCAAGTTTGCAAAGACTGCCAACATATCTGTAGCCACATCCATACCCAGCCACACCATATACGTGTGCAGCCACATGCAGCCCTAATGAGATGATTATAAATCCTTCAAACCTCTGCCTTTTGCAGGGCTGGGATGGAGCTCTCCTGTGCTGACTGCCTGGAGCTGTACCTGTGCTTCTGTGCTGCATATTTATCGACAGGGAAGAGGAAAGACCTGAATGCCAATATGCACACGAGGTGTGTGCTTGTATACAAATACAATTGGTTTCTTTTTGGAAAACTGTAGCTCAGTCTTGCAAAATAGGACAACTGTGAAGAAAGCACACACAGGAATTAGCCAAAAAGATTGATTCTATCCAAAACCTAAGACAAGTGTGTTCATCCCTCCATAGCTGGCATGATAGAGGGGACAGAGCTTTAGCACTTAAGTCTCTTTATTTTTTTTCAGGCACTTGCTTTTTCAGGTGTTACAGCACTTAGGTCTGAATCTACCCCTGGGATCCTGGTGATTTTTCAGTGCACATAAGTACTACACCTATAAGCATGGATTACTCTGACTCTTTGAAGTATGCAGGGGGATTTAAGACACAGGTCTTTGGGGAAGCCAGAAACATATGGTGATCATACTAATGGTGATCTTCTACTGAGAACCTGTACCTCCCGGGCAATGTAGTGTTGTTCTACAATGTTCAGTGTGTGATACATACTGAAAAGTCAAAAATCTGTTTATCATGTGGGTGTATTCTTGATGTACTGGGAATACAGGTCATTCTGCACTTGTCTCTGGGTATTTCTATGTCTTCAGCTGATGAGGAGCTTGTGGTACAACACACAGAAAAACAGTCATCCCTCTCTCCATCCAGATGCACACTGCTATGAAAATGCTGGAGAATCCAGAGCCCACAGTGTGCCCATGTCTGTAGCTGATGGGAGCAGAAATCACTGAGATGACTTCTATGTCACAAACATTTCCTCTGGTCCTGCATAAATGACTGGTCAGAGAAGGGACTTTGACTAATTACTTGCAGCATACTGGCAGGCTTTCAGCTGAGCCAGGTACTGAGCCAAGCAGGATTTATCAGGTATGAACACTTTGTACTGTATTACAACACTCAGTCATTTGTGATTGGATTTGCAAGTAAACTAAGCCCCGAATAATAATCTGTGTCGATGGCAAATAGGCTGAACAATAAAGGGTAAAAATCACCTTCCTGTTGTAATTCACAAGGCTGCCCTTCATCTGTCCCTTCCCTCTCCCAGCTCCTTCTCCCTCTCCCTTGCACTCCACCTCTCTGGTGATGGATTGGGAGCACAATGAATCACGTGCAGCAGGCAATGAGTGGAGCAAACAGGGATTTGCAATGAAGTAGTGCTGCTTTACATTACCAGAGCACTTACTGGAACATAGGCCAGATTTACTCACTAGCTCTATGGCTCTGATTTCTCATTGCAGGAATGACTGGCCATGAACACTGACCAACTAGAGGATAGTGATGTCCCTCATGCAAAACATGAGCAGTTTTAGTGGCATGGCTGATAAAAGTGTCGATGCTGAGCGCTCCTCTGTTTGTGCCTTTTAAACTGCCCAGCAGAGGAAGCTCCCAAGACCTGTGTCTTGGGGCATATCCTTAATGTGAACCTCAGACAGACGATGTAACATCTCATCATCTCCTCTGCACAGGGTCTCCTTGGGATACAGTCTGATATAATGCAAGGGGAATGTGCACCTCCTTTGTCAAACCTAGCAAAATAGTTCAGCTGGCACAGCAAGAGGGGAAAACTAATGGAAGAGTCCACACAAATATGAAGACTTGAGGGAGCCTTAAATTTGTGGGTGGACTATTCCCTCCCTGCCACTATGAAAGGTAGACAAGGACATCTTCAAGAGAGCCAGACTTGCCCACAGCCTCCAAGGCACAGGTGCATTTTGGCTGAGGCACAGGTTGGTTGTATTTTTAGTCTTGTTTCCCTTTGTTATATTAACTGGCCTCTCTTTTATCATTCCCAGCTCAATCATTATCTGTGGCTCAGTGAATGAGAAAACTGAAAGGACAAAAAATACACACCTAGGTGTATGTGAGAGACTGCTGGGGCTGCCAGGCAAAGGCTCTAGCAGAAAGTCCTTTCCCTCTCCCTTTTCCTCTCCCTCTCTCTCTGCCTCTCTGTTTTCCCCTCCCACTCCCTTTTCCTCCTCTTCACTTTCTTCCTCTCCCACTTTTTCCCCTTGTCCTTCCAGGGGTTCCATAGATAAAGGCAATTCAATTACAGGAGTTCAGTCACAGGGAGAGAACGTGCAACAAAGAGAATAAATACATAAACAGTGGTTTATGAGTGGAGCTGAAGGAAGAGGAGAAATGAACACAACCCCATTATTTGCTTTCTTTTGAGGATGGATTTTTTTTTCTCATCTTGACCCAGAGGTATAGGTGCCAACAGAGTTGCCAGGGAAGTGGACAAGTAAGCTCTCAATAAACCACTTTTCCAAAATTGCTCAGAAAATTTCAGGTTTGTGGTGGTCAAATCAGACCTTCATTGCTCTCTGGCCTCCTCTTTCCCAATTTCCTGAGCCTTGTCTTTGACATGGGAGGAAAAAACTTCCTTCTTCATCTCCAAAACAGACAATACTAAAGAAATTCAGTTGTCCTTAAGATTACCTGAGAATGCAGAGACCAGAGTGCAGTGCCCAAAAAAAGTCACTGTGAAAAAGACTTTGGTTTCTACCTTGACTGAGCATGTTCCAGCAGAAGGTGTTGTGTAGCTGTACTAGTTAATCCATGTTAATTAAATTGTTACCAACTTGCTAAAATTTTCTTTTAGAAATGCTTGGGTTTGGATTTTTACTTTTAAATTTTTTTTCATAGAAAAATGCAGCTTCTGCATACTAAGAAATTTCCATGTGAAAATGTTAACCTTATTAGTTTTTGTAATAAGGGAAGGAGAACTGCAACAGTTTAATTTGCTGGTTTGGAACTTGAGTGTTTCAGTTGGCTCAACCTGAGTAATGTTTTTTAAATGTTTTATTTATTACATTTCTGGATCTGGTTCAACATGGAGCTATATATCTCCTGTGAAGCTGTCACATGGGAATTGTCTCTTAGTGATCTCCTCTGCCCCTCAGCACTGACCTTGCTGGCTAAAGCAGCTCCCACTGCAGAGTGCCCTTCCCTGGGATGGAGCCTGAGATGTTCTCAAAGCACAGAACCAGGCCATGACTGGCTCAGCTCACCCTGATGTGATCTCATTCTTTTTCCCAGTACTGCCCCAAACTCCACTGCTGCAGCCACAGAAGGTGTCTCATGGCATTCTCAAAGCTGCTGAATGGCAGAACCACACGCAAACACAGACCTTGGTCCTCTACAGAAGGAGCTTGAAATGGTAAAATTAGGTTCCATAGCTGCTAGATCATCCATGGAAAGACATGACACTTTTCCTGATAATTCTTTATCAAAGACAATGGATATTACAGGATCCAAAGCCAGTCCTGCTGCTATCACTGCTTGCTTCTTTATATGTCACAGCAAGAACATGTCACAGGGACTACACCCAAACTAAGTTCTCCTTACCAGGAGCCCTACTGGATGGTCTGTGAGATGTCTGGCCACTAGGAAACACAAGGAGTGTGTGAATTTGGTGGAAAGTAGGCCACCTAAGCAACCAAGTGATCCCAGATGGGCTGTAAAACAAGTGTATTATTGCTGTGTATAAATGAATAGGAAGTGAGTGGCTTTGGAAAATTTATTTTCTGTGGCTTAAGCCCTCAACTGACTCATCACTCACTCGATAGCTGGCAGAAGAGGGAAAGAAGTCCACCCTCTTGTGATAGATCAGGGCAAAACAGAGGCCAAATTGTGCTCTGGGCTATGCAGAGACAAACAGTGTACAAATATCCCTCATGATGACTTGGTTACCTAGATCCCATCTCATCCCATGGAAATGAGAACAAAACCAGTGGGTTCTGAGCTCCCTGACGCTGTCTCTGCTAACCTGACATCACCACTCAGATCTCCCTGCTTTGCCCTTCCATCCCTATTCCTTTTCCCAGCAGAATGGTTGCTGCCTCTCCAGCTAATTCACTTTCTTTGCCTCAGTGATTGTACCTGGCATCCTCTCCCAAATCTTTGCTCGGGCTTTCCTTTAATTCTCTCTTCTCTCTGACTTTCTCAGAACACGTTCTCCATGGTATTAAGGATGGATTTACTTCTGAGCAGGGAAAACTACAAAGTCATGAAAATCCTTTACAGTTCTAATTAGACTTGAGTAATGTATGTAGACAGACAGCCTTACCTGTACCAGTAAACGGAGGATCTGGGAATCCAAGTGCCTTTTGCTTTATTACTCAGTGGAGAACTACAAAACTTTCTATTTAATTATACCCAGGAACAGTGTAAGCAATGAACAACTGGCATGGCACAGTGCTGTGGGCATGTGGAGTTTAAATAGAGGATTTGGGGATCAGCCAGTCCTCGTGGCTTTTTGTGCCTCATTTTTCTTTGACTTCAGACAAGCCACTTCCATTTCTCTGCCTCTGCTTCTTTACATGTGACAGGCAAGAAAAATGCATATGTGCCTTGTGTGGTAAGTGGTATGAAGTGGTTTAAGTGGTGGCAAGTTTATTAGGGATCTTGTCAGTGGTGCCTAGATACAAAGATGAAGGATGTAAGAGAAATTGGAGGAGGAAATAGAGACCCTGCAGGTGGTCTCAGACCAGAAGTTTCTTTTCTTTCCCAAAGAATTCCCACGAGAGCTCATGCAAGGTAGTTTATTCTGTGTCTCAGTTCCACTTCTCTCAAATGGGGAATACAGGCAATACTGTCTCCCCCTTTTTTTTGGTGCATACAGACCAAGACTAGTACCGTGATTGAACCCTGAAGCTTTGAAAATTAAATGCTCTACCATCCAGTAAGTTGTTTTCTTCACCAGTAAACAACTTTATCCAGTAATGGAAGAAAGCAGTCAGGAATGTATCTGAAAGGAAGGATGCTAATAGGTTAAAAGGCATCCTCCCACCTTTCCAGAAGGGAATGCACATTTATCTGAATTCGTTGATTTGAGTTGGTTATGGAAATTAATTGTTAATATCTACACATCCTTTATTCTGTTACAATGAAGTCACAAATCAAATTAGGACAAAGATTTCTCTTTAATTTCTGTGCTTTTCTTCTCCTTTTTTTTCAATTACTGCACTTCATATAATTTTTCATCTCGATCTGACAGCTTATTAACAGGCTTGAAACCCACAAATTAGCATTTTTTAAAGCCCACAATGAGAAGAATTGCAAACAGCCCATCAATACATATATTTCCTCTCTCTTTCTATAGCCTAGTGGCAGATATTTAAATGTTAGCTTCAGTCTCTCCCCAGTCAGCTTTTGGACAAATCCAACTCCTTTCTTTACAAAGCTGAGTGCTAACAAAGTCACACATGGGGGGCAAACACATTACCATGGCTGGGTTTTGTTGGCTTAAAGCAGATGCAGACATTTAAATAGATGGGGGAGAGAACTGGTGAGATCTGCTCTTGCAACACCACAGGAGGTGAATATTCTCCTCTCCTGACCTGCCTGTATACAAAAAGTTACAGAAAATGGTAAGAAAAAAAGGCTTGTGTTGCAGCAGATATTACCCAGACTTCCCAAAGACCAAAGCAATCCAAGAGAGTTCAAATGGGGAGATGTTGCGTGAGTGTAGCCTATGGAATGGATAACCACTTGAAGAATAATTTAGATGTGGGAGGCATGCTGAGAAATACAATTTCCATTGCAGCAAATCTGGGGGGAAGGAAATCGGTGTGATGCTGTTTGTTCCCAAAGTGCAGAAAGGTTTTCACAAGGGACAGCAGCAATTGCCTGTGCAGTGATCTCACTTGCTGCTGGAACCAGAACCTGCTCTCTTTAGGGAGGGGATGTAGCACTTGGACAAAGGACCTCAGCAGATTACACTGTACTTCTTCCCAACTCTAGGTCTCTTTTCTTTCCTTACTGATCAATTCTTCTTCCAGCACAGCAGAGCTCCCCTTTTTTTCCCTTTTCCCGTACTATCCCCATGGGCATTTTCACATGGATTTCTGATTTTTTGGAAATCCATCTAATTCTTTAGTCAGGTGAAATCAAGCATGCAAGAGAACTTGGGAAATAACTGGAATAGGAAAACTCAAGGTAGATTATTTGTGACCATGTCATAAAGCTTGTTTGTTTTTCTAACTGCCTGTTTGTTTCTCTAACTGCTTTGAAATCTCTGCAAAAGGAGAGTGCTCTGCCCTTTCAAAGGATGCTTTATAACCACTTCACTGCTATAATCCAATTTTTGCTCTTTGAAATGAGAAAGGCTATGAAAAAGAAGCAAATGTGTGGTTTCATCTGAGGGCATTTTGACCCAGTACAGACAGCCCAGATTCCCTCCAAGACCCTGTGTGTTGTGGTGCCTGGGGACTGGTTTGTAGCCCCCAAAGTGAGAAGCCAAGGCAACCCTGCCAGAGTCCTCTGCCTGTGGCCAGGGATCTGCCCAGGGCATTGGACAGGGACTGGATAACCCAATAGAGCAGGAAATACAAGGAGACCTTATGAAGGGATAGCAGTTCTTGTGCTGCATTGTTTAAGCTACTTGAGACATGAGAAGAGGCCCCTGAAATGTAGGTTATTGCTCATTTCTCTACTCTAATTAGCCTCACATTTCTTTCTTGGAAGCACATGCTAGCAGTTTCTGAGAGGCAAATATCTGGACTGAATAGGTGAGAATCTGTGCTTGTGTTCTTGTGCATCTGTCCTTTCCCCCAGGAGCTTGGGAACTTGGGCTGCCCTTCCTGGCCATCACACTCGAGTTAGCCCTCACTGACTCTACACGTCCTTTTCTTGAAGGAGCTGCAATGATGTTTGCACATCACAAACCCTCATGGTGGAGGGGTTGGAATGAGGTGATTTTTAAGGTCCCTTCCAACCCAAACCATTCTGTGATTCCATTATTGTAATTGTCTCTCAAATGTCACTTCAAGGAGACCCACCCAGCTCTGATACCACTTTTACATTCTTCTTTGCAGGGCATAAAGGACATAGATCTTGTGTTTTCTGGTGTGTCTTCATGGGAGAACTGAATCTTATCAATAGAGCAAAGTTAAAAACAGATTAATAAGTGGCTGTGGCTGCTGTGAAGGACTCTCAGCACTGACAAGTCTCTGTGTGTGTCCATGCCCAGAAGGCCATTGGCCATGCATGAGCAGCAGAGCACAAATCTTGCTGTGTTGCTTTGCTGTCTTTGTTGCACACAGCTTGAGCAGGAGCTTTGGGGTATGTTAAATGATTGGTTCCTCTATGAAACAGCACAGGAGGAAAAGGACATCTCCCTCTTTCAGCAGGGAGTTTTTCACTTCACTTACTGATTTGCTGCCTTGGAATCTGCACTCATGTCTACCTCGTGGGTAGAGAGAAGAAGAAAACAAGTCTGTGCTCACAGCTACCTATGCACAGCATTTGCTTTGCATGCATGGATAGGATATTTTTAAGATTACAGAATCAGATTTGTTTCCAGTTGAGAGAGACAACAGAGAGTTCAGTTTGAGATGAGAGAAATCTTTGGAGAGAAGTCCAATGTTTGGCTCATCGAGTTGTTTTGTACTGCTGCAAGATCCCTGGAACAACTGGCACAATTAGACATGCAGAACTATTTGAGCAGCAATACCTACTCACAATGGAGCAATTAAGACAATTACTGTATGTTTTATGTAACAGGACAAATGGATCTTACTTTTAAAGTCTTTGAAAATCTCCTATAAAAGCTCTAATATTGCATTAATATATTAATCCTCCTAATCCTGTCAAACTACCCAAGTGTTTCTGTGAAGGGGCTGACAGGAGATCTCAATACTAAGAGGAACAGCAGCAACCACTTGCTAGAGTTGCTTTTTTAACCATTTGTCTACGTCAGGTGTTGCAAACCATGTTGAGTTGGAGGATGAAGCGTGGGGTCACACAGAATGGCTGGCGTTGGAAGGAACCTCTGGAGATCATCTGCTCCAACCCCCCTACTAAAGCAGGTTCACCCACAGCAGGTTTCATCCAGGCAGGTTTTGAATAGCCAAGGGATGGAGGCTGCACAAGGGATAAGGGAGTAGGGAAATTCTGGAAAGCCTCTTTTGACCTCCTCTCAAAGGTGAGGACTGTGACCAGAGTAAGGGTTTGGTGGTACAGAACTCCCCCAGCCAAGGAATAGTCTCAGCTAGTGCCTCTTTCTGCAGCCTGGGCCTCTTACCACAGACACAACCTGCCACATATGCAGTCCAGATACTCTGGAGACCTGAACTGAGGCTCCACTCTGATTGATGGTCCAAATATCTCATCAAGTAGTAAAAAGAAAAGCAAATGGAAATGGAAAAATACTTTGTGAAATCGAGGTACAGGTAGCACAGCGGCAGTATCATGGGGAAAGGAGGAGAGAAGACAAAGAAAACTGTGTTTCTATTTACCTATGCTTAGCTCAAATCCAAGAGGCTTCTGTGATTCTCCATTATCCAGCTGGCAAGCCATTTGCAATACCTACTTAATCATGTGCCTATGTCTCCTGCTCTTAGGCAAAGCCCTTATTCTTAGATTGCTGTCAGGGGAGATGATGCTGTTTTGGATACACAAGTTTTGTGGCTTTTTTTTTTTTAAATCCTGCCTGATACTCTGTTCCAACCTCAGTCTCTCCCCACATGGATATCTCTGATTCCCTGCATAACATCAAATTAGTTTTAACCCTGCACCCACCAGACTCTCCTGGTGCCTCAAAGCTTTAGTAACTCCTTAACAAGTTGTTAACCTATTGTAAGATAACAAACTCTTTTCTGCCTGGCATGGCAATGCTGAAATCTCAGTGTGAAGCCTTTTTTCACAGAGCCAACCTTGCATTTCACAGCAACCCAAAATTGACAATCACATTTATACCATAATATACATCTCACTGATGCAAGTAGCTCATTAATAGCTCTTAATTGAGACTAGCCTCAATGGCTAAGCAACCACTCGGAGAAGATAATGGGTGTGAGGTGAGTGACCCCTGCTCAGTCTTTGAGGGCTTTGACAATACCTGGATTTTCAGAACAGCCTAGGGAAATCAGACACAAAATAGCTGTTGTGTTTCACTGAGAAGGGGATACCAGGTCTGGCTTAGAAAAATAAAACTCTCCATTTTAATTTTTCAGTATTTTAGGTCTTGATCTGAAAGCCAAGGCTAATGCTACTCTTCCTAATTTAGAGGTTCATGGATCCCTTAAGGTCTGTGAATTATGTAGTTGTTAGTTTAGTTGGGGCTAGTTAAGCAAAGTACAGCCTGCAAACACAGGACATGTACAAGTTTGTGCCTTCTGCAGTGTCTCAAAAGTGCAGGGCAAAAGCAAAGCTTTGGAAACCAGTCCCTCTGCACAGCAGAGCCTGTGGTTAAAGAGAGCCCCTCTACTTCAGGGGACACTTCTGTGGAAAATGCTGCCCTGGACTGATTTGTGCTGATTTGTAACAGATGAGAATCTGTCTCTCTGTGACTACATATTTTAGAGACTTCCAAGAAGCATCAGAGAATGAGCTGGAGGGGAGAGGTTATGCCCTTTCTCCTGTGAAAATTTTTGAAGGGAAGGTTTCTCAACAAAACTCCAAAGTTTATGCTAAGGGTTATGGTGTGAAACTGTTGCTAGAGAAGTGCAAAGGAAGGTGAGAGTGCAGTGCAGGGGGTACAGACCCTGCCCTTGTGAGGGGAGCCTGGAAAATCAGCAAGGGCAAGTGCTGCTTATGATCCTGAAATAAATTAGGAGTGAGTTGGCTGGTAGGAGGATGGAGGCAACAGGGTTACATCTCCTTTGAGCTAAGCATGTGAGGAGACTGTTATACCAGGCTGGTGTTGGGCAGGGAAGGGGACTCAGCAGCCTGATGTCCCCAGCATGATGATCATCTCCAGCAGGAGAGCAGCAGCATCCCAGCAACTGACAGCCACCCATCAACCCAAACTTTCAATTAAGGTAAAAGTCTCTTATCTAAATGGAACCATTTGGCAATCCAGTCCCAGCATGGGTCTCTGAACAGCAGGCAATGTGCAATCCAGGTGATGAGTCAGCCAGGACACCATAGGGGTTGGGAAGTTGGGGTTGATGACTCAGTGTTAACAAACCTCTCCCTGCCAGGAGCAGGGTGTAACACCTAGACCAACCTTTGGCATGCACCAAAAATATGTTTATGCAGCTTCATTTAAGTGCACACTGTGGGAGACCTGGTGACCTCAACTCCTCATTCTGATGGCAGAATATGTTGACAAAAATTAAGGTTATCGATTGCAGTGATTCTTCTCAATCAGTCTATTAATGCTCGTTTTATGTAACAGGACAAATAGATCACAGTGTAAAGTCTTTGAAAATCCCCTGTGAAAGCTGTAATAATGCTTTAATGTATTAATCCCCTTAATCCTGTCAGACTCCCAAAGAATTTCTCTAAAGGCTGACAGGAAATCTCAATACTAACAGCAGAACCAGCAGCAGACACTTTTCAATAGGTGGTTTTTAACTAGTTGTGTCTTCTCCCTTTGAAATACTGCCAAGCTGAGGGTGAAGAGAACTGCAGTTTGTGAAGCACGGGGAAAGATTTTAAGCAGTTTTGTGGGTTGGATTGTCCTTTAATTTACATCCTGTTAAATCCAAACTGCTGCTATCAGGGTGAGGATCAGCATTTTACATCCTCTTTCTAGATCTCCCTCCTTTTTGCTGTGCTTCATGCACCTGCACTTTGCTTTTGTCATCTTTCTTTGGTCCTTGTCAAGCACTTGTGTACTCCAGTGCGTTCCCATGTCGGGTGGTGATATACACCTTTGTCTCCCAGGCTCTGATTGCATTCATGCTCCTGTGGGTTTGACATGCTCTGCAAGCAGGCTGGGGATGCTGGTTCTGGGGGTTACAGGATATAAATGCTCTGTCAGAATGCTCAGGTATCTCTTTGCTTGAGTGCTTGAATGTAGAGAACAACTTTGAAAAGGGAAAAATCAGATAGTGCCATGTTAGCAACATAATGGCAGTGCTTTGAAAGGTGGCACCTCCACTTTCAGGCATGTTCTTCGCAGTCTATAATTTAGATGGAGCTGAAGCGTTTAGTCTGTAGGACTTTGTTTTTCTCCCTTCACCTTTTCTTCAGCTCGTAAAGAAAATGACATTCTATGTAAAATGTAATAACCAATAATGAATCCTTTAAAGTGCAACATTATCTTTTCAGCACACATTTCCCGTGCACCTCTCCTAATTATTTGATTAAATATGTGCCTTGGTAGGTGTAGTGTTTGCTGGCGTGATCGGGATGAATTCATTTTCCTTGTAGTGAACAGAAGATAGTGTATTTGGGGATCTTGTGCAGCAAAAACAGTGACAGCTATGCAGTATCAGTACAGCCCTTGTGTTAACTCCAACCCTGCTTTTGATTTCATTTACAGCAGTGCAAATGGATAGTAATTTCAGTAAATCAGCAGACTTGGTCTGAACATAAAATCAGAAGCTATGTGCTCCTCCCTGCCATCACTAGCACGGCTGGTGCCTCAGCATCTTCCTGGCCAGCTGGTTTAAAAACAGATTTTTTTCCATTCAGGGTAACACTAGTGGAAAATTAAGTCCTCTCTCAGTATTTACAGAATCATAACATCATAGAATGGTTTGGGTTGGAAGGGACCTTTGAAGGTCATCTTGTTCCACCCCTGCCATGGGCAGGGACACCTTCCACTAGCCCAGGCTGTTCCAAGCCCCATCCAACCTGGACTTGAACACTTCCAGGGATGGAGCAGCCACAGCTTCTCTGGGCAACCTGTGCCAGTGCCTCAGCACCCTCATTGCAAAGAAATTCTTCTTTATATCTAATGTAAACAGACTCCCTTGTAGTCTAAAATTATTACCCTTTGGTAATGAGTATTACAACAGGGTCCTCTAAAAATTTGTTCCCTATATTTCTCATGGCCCCCTTTAAGTACAGGAAGGTGTTACAAGGTCTCCTTGGAGTATTCCCCAGGCCAAACAGTCTCAACTCACACGCTGAGGAAAAAACCCTTCTCTGCAACTGCAGCTTTCCTGATGGAGCAGTGGTGGAGGAGGAGAAGAAAACTTCCCAGTCTGGAGCTGCAGACAGGAAAAAAAATGGGCAAACATTGTGTTCACAAATCGGAATGCACTGCTCCTTGATCCTCCATCAATGTACTGCTGTTGCCTCCTTTCATGTTCCTGTATCTCCTTTGGTCTGGGCTCTTCACGTGGACACAGAACACTTGTTATGCTTCAACCAGGAACTCTGGTGATGAGCAATGGAAAACTGCCAGCAAATGAAATCCCAATGCACTGGGGGAATGTAGGCAGTCCACCCACTGAGCATACCCCACATGGGAGAATGGAAACACAATGCAGGCAGAGTAGAGATGCCTGTGAAGTACTGTAGCATCATTTATTCATCTCTGGTTTGGTGTACATGATGTGCAGAAGTGTACAGTTTAGAGGTTTTCTTGTAAAGATCAATGTTTTCCCTGGGTAGGAGGAATAATTATTTCCTTACAAGCTTAAACTCTGAGTCACCAGCAAAAGACAAAGCTGTCACCCTGGAAGGTAGCTCCCAGGACAGCATGTCCATTGGGAAGCTCTCTGACTGCCCCAGGCAGAGCTTTGCTGTGGTGTGTGTCTCTCCCCAGCAGATAGAATAGCTCAGCCTGACTCATGCATTTTCCACTTTATCCTGTGCATTGATAGTTTATTTGAGCTCCTTTTGCAAGAATAGCATTCAACATTTTCTTGCTTAATGCCTTGGCAACAGCATTTTTACCTTTTTTTTTTTTTCCACTAGTACAAGATGCTGTGCCAAGAAAAATCTAATGCTCATCCAGAAAGGATTAACTAGGTATCATAGCAATATCCACCCGTTTACCCACAGAAGAATGGAAATAGTTTCCCTTTGTGTAACACATTTTAGAGAGTATTTCACCTTAACTTTTATGTTGAGACTGTTTGTAGTCCAGAGATAAGTCTTTGCAAGAAAATCGATAATAATTCATGCATGCACAGCTCGCACCAGCTTCCACAGGACATTAGGTTTTGTATTAACATAAGTGAAAATTGAAAAGTTCCTTTTTCAATAGAGTAGAGATAACTACTGCTAAGTGCTTTGCCACATGTGTGTGTGAGTCCCACACGAGGAGGCAGACTATCAAAAATGGCTTTGTAGGTCCATTGTTTCATACCAGCTTTGCACTGTGAGTGTTTTCAAAGGATGGCATCAGAAATTCCTGGCACATTAGATTGGCTTCATTAGAGACACCCAGAGATGGAGGTTTCATCCAGAGAATTGTAAATGACCAATTTGTCATTATTTTACCTGTTGATCAAATAAGGATGTGAAATCAGGGAATTCGTAGGTCTGGGACTGAAAGGGAAGGAATGTCTCTTTGGTCCCATAAAATGTCTCTCTAATTAGTAGGGGAATGTCAACAGAACATAGAACCTCATGAACAGGAATTCAAGGCAGAGTAAATATCACATAAAACACAAACAGTGCTGGCCTAGGGAGTACAGATCCCTGCAACTGCTTTACATGGAACCTCTACTGCTACTGATGCTTGTGTTCACTGTGGTCCCAAGGAACGAAATAAATTATACTTGTGCTTAAAAGGATAAAAGATAAAATATGGAGTCTTTCCCTGTTTCGTGATGGGTTTAAAATCCAGGCCAGGTTTGCAATGATCTGTGACAGGTCAGTTCTGTAGCTCAGGTTTATTATGCTGAAAATCTGCACTGCGAGGCATATTCCAACATGACATGAAAGAAAAGCACTGCTACAGCTAGAATTGAAACCAAAGAAAAACAAGCTTTCTATCAGTAAATGTTCTTGCTTTTCTACCCTAAGATATAAAAATAAATAAACCAATCCATCAAGGTTCCCTTTAAGGTACAGAGGCAAGTGTAGCTGCTGGTCCCAATTTTGTGCTCCTTGCCTCTGAGGACTGCTGAGATTTGAGGAGTGGAAGTGACAGTCCTCTAGACAGACTCAACCCATGGGCCAAGTTCAACACAGCCCTGTCCTACGTGCCTGTCACGTTGTGTAAGATGATGGGGTTTGCATCATGTCAGTCCTTAGGAGAGCTTGAGCTGCTGCTCAGAGCTTACATCCATCTCATAGTGCTGGGGAAAAAAAAAAGGTACATATTCTCTGGCAATGCCAGATACCTTGTGATGCTCATTGAAGTGTGTGGGCACTGCCACTCTCCATCATCTAAGCTAAATGTGCACAACACTGCATCACACTAATGAGGGGTCTCCTATCTGCCAACCTCCTCCCACCCCAGGTAATGCCACTCCTGCCTGTAACTGTTAATTACTGGAAAACCTGTGAAAGCCTGTTGGTATTTCTGCTTGGAAAAGTAGTGGATGGCTAGTTGTGAGTCATAGGGGCCTGTGGTTGTCTTTCTTCACAGACATGAGAGCATGAGTGTTTAAATTCTTTGGAGAGGGTTTTATCCTACTGCTGGGCAGGTATTGGATGAGGTTTATCTATTTTATCAAATAATGAAAAACCAGAACACTCTGGAATCTGTTGTTGACCCAACTGGCACAAGTTATTGCTCTCTGAGCTCTTCTTATTGAAGGAAAATCTAAATCAGAAAAGCTGTTCTCTTGCTTGGCATGAACTGACTCATTTGTCATCATTCTCACCAGGGAAACCAGCAACTGAACTGGCTGTCAGGACTGCACTTTGCTGAGCAGCCTCTCCAAACTGGGGCTGTGGAACGTGCAGGGAAACCTCTGGGTGATGTTGCCTCTGGTGTTCAGCTGATTGTCAGGCTGTGAGTTCCCAGAAGTGGCTCATGATAGAGCCTAACTCACACCTCATGCTTGTAACTGGGGACATGTTGAAAGTGTCTGATTTGAGGTATCTACAACTCTGAAATGTAAGTTCTGAATGGAGATACACCAAATCCTCCATAAAGAAAACATAATCCATATCCTTTATTCCTTTGAAAATCCTGTCTATGGATTTTCACTCTGTTGTAGATTCACAAGCCCCAGAGCTACTTGACTGAAAATGAAAGCAAATTCATGAAACCATATGATTCTCCAATGGAAAAATATTTATGTTATAGAGATGATCAGTTCTGTGGTATATTTACACTATTTTATAGAAACATGCATGTGGGGATATATATTTACATCAATAATTATATGCTCCATAGTGCTCTGAGAAGAAAAAAAACATGCCAAGAATAATTCAAATAAATATTAAGGCCCTGACATGACTAGTATTGCAGTGATGTGATTTTCGAAGTGCAAAAAATTTTCCCAGCTCTTCGGTATGTCATGAAGGAATAATGAATGCAAATGCTGTTGATCATAGTCATTAAAATTCTGCAAATGAAAAGTGACTCACCCCTTCGTTAATTCTAGCCCATTGCAGAGGGAACCTGTGAATGCCTTTGTCAGTGACACTGTTAGCTTTGGAAAATGAGAAGGTTCTTGAGCAGCTTTCCTGTTCCTGGGAAACTATCCTTGTATGGTAGCAAAGTTTTCTGACTGCCGAAACGCTGAAAGACGTTTAACCACCTTCGCCGTGGGAAATGGCTCCAAAAATAACATCTGTGTGTGTGGCAGCGAGATCAGGACGTGCTAGGAAAGGGTCAGTGACGGCGCTGATCATTATGATGAAGAAAGGAAAATCACCTGTGTTCACGAGGGAATTTGGGGCTCCATTGTGCTGACTTCTAAATAAAATGTCTCTGGAGAGCTCGTAATAAAAATAGGGAAGACTGACAAAAGATGAGAACTATTTTAGGGACAGGGGATTGAAAAAGTGAAGGATTACTGTTAATCTTGAAGCACATTGAAGCTGCTTGCAGACCAGGACCTCACTGGGGTGTGTGCTCCATCAACAGAAGATCTGTCAGTGGGTGCCAAGGGGAGTGCACAAGGTGCATGGAAAAATGAGCCATTTGGGAAACTTGCTTTGGCATTGCCTTTGGAGCAAAGTGTCTTCACTGCTTGTTGGATATTTCTCTGTAGCTGTGGTGGTATAAAGAGACCAGAAACTGGAGGCCAAGTTGGCTGGAAGCAGCAGTAGGAATAATTTGTCTTTGACAGAGCTAAAGTCCTTCATTTTCATTTAATTGGATAATGTGAGCTACAACCTTGCGATTTGCTAATTTGTTGCACTGGAATATGATTAGAAGATGTTTTGAGACTCGGTGATGAGGAATTTTAATAAGACATTTCTGAGGTGGGGCTGTTCTGACACCAAGGATTTTGTTACAGTATTTTAAGCTCATTGTGACTCTAATGATGTTACAAATGTGGAAGTGAGATAAATATAAATGAATTGCTATTGAACCAATCCAACGAGAAACTTTGAAAGTGTTGTGGGACATATGTAAATGAATATGTAAATTAAGTGATTTGGGTTATAAAAGGACATGTCTGAGGAATGGCTCTTTGGAGGTTCTTTGAATCAGCATCAAGGATGCTGATCATTTGGAGCTTTTACATATGTTAATCATCTTGTTCTTCCAGGCCAAAGAGGCTATGAATATAAAAGTGCTAACAGCCTATTACCAAGTTGTTTGCAAGAGTCCTCTTAATAGAAACATTAGCTGCATAGCTTAATTTCTACTTAAATAAACCTGCAGCTTTCTGCGATAACTGAGTGTGATTGCTTAGAATCGGATCTATCTAAAATAACCAGTGTAATTAGGCCTTATCTTATCTCAGTTTAGTCTGACAGTCCACCAAAGGTTTGAAATGGAAACAAGTTGTTTTAGGGGTGATAGATAGGAAGTAGCTAAGGGATGGTGACAGAGGAAAGTGTGAAGGGGTCAGAGTGGTGGGTAGGAAAAATAAAGTGCAACAGCAGTTTGAATTAACAGGAATTGCCTGGATTGCAGCTTTCCAAGCAAAAAGAAAAGCGTCAATCAGGATACAAGATGATGAGTGGGTTTGCTTGAGTTGGCTCTGTGGACTAGCTAAGTATAGAGCAAAAATCTCTAAGCTTTTTTTTTACCAATAGGTGAGAATCTCAAAACTCTCAGACTTTTCCTTAGGGAAAAGACCATTTCTTTGTCATTTTTGGTGTAAGACTCACAAAGAAAGCCCTGTGATGACTCTGCAGCTCTGTCACCCTCCACAGCTGCTGCTGTGGTGCTGAGCCCCTGTTACAGGTGGGTGCCAGCCCATCCCTTTGTGAATCCCAGGTCACAGAATCACAGAATCACAGAACCAACCAGGCTGGAAGAAACCTCAAGGTTCATCAAGTCCAACCCTACCGTGGT
>NW_008690138.1:0-13178 GCF_000695815.1 Acanthisitta chloris | reverse complement strand
AATTTAAGCTGTTTGCGATTCTTCTCGAGAATTCGTTTGTTGGTGGTTTTTACTTTTCTTCCCTGAGGCATTGCTTTACGCTAGACTTTGGAGCAGCCTGCTGTAGTGGGAGGTGTTTCTACTCGTGGCAGGGGGTTGGGACTAGATGATCTTTAAGGTTCCTTAACATTCTGTGATCCTGTGATTCTGTGACTTGGATTTCCTGCTGTGAAAATAAAAGCAAACAAACAACAAACTGCTCTGCGCTTAAACTAGTCCACGACTTGACTTTAAGGCACAGCAGAGGTTCAGAGGTGTGGGAAGATGCTCTTTGGGAGCTATGGCTGACACAGAAGCAGTTAGCATGGGTTTGGATCTCTTTGTTTCCAGGCTCCCAGTGAAGCCTAAGGAGGTGTTTGAATGGGAGTTGGTTGTTTCACTGTGATTTTGTACAGCCCAAATAACTCGATGTCTCTTCAGGGTCGTTCCTAGGTGATCTCCCCAGGAGTATCAGTTACTTGCGCTATTGAAGTAACTTGAGAAGACACAAAGAATCATTACAGTGTGCTGATATTTTTGGGTTTGCTGTCTCTCTTGGGTTTTTTTCTTTAATCAGTTCAATGTTTAATGCCTGAGATTTTTGGCTTCGAGGCACTCTCTGTTGAATTAAGAGACCTGAATTAGCTGGTGACCTCTGAAGAAATTAAAACCTAATTAAGTGGCTAAACAGGCTTCAGAGTGAGTAACAGAACTGCAGGAGGTGCAGTGTATGACACTGTCTCGTTCGTGTTGACTCGTGAGTTTGCAGCAGCAGATGCACTAACCTTGTTTTTTACTAATTTGTGTTTCACAAAGTCACAGAATCAATCAGGTTGGAAAAGACCTCTGAGATCATCAAGTCCAGCTTAGTGCCATGGTCTAGTTGTCATGGTGCTGTTAGGTCCTAAGTGCCACATCCAGTCTCTCCTTAAATATCTCCAGGGACGGTGACTCCACCACATCCCTGGGCAGTCCATTCCTGTGTCTAATCACCCTTTCTGTTTCAGGCTCTGCTGTCCTGGCTCTCCTGTTAGCCAGCTACCTAGCACAGCAGTACTTGCCCATGCCCACTCCCAGGGTGGTTGGGATTGACCTTGGCACCACTTACTGCTCCATCGGCGTCTTTCTTCCTGGGACAGGCCAGGTGAAGGTCATTGTGGATGAGAATGGGCACAACAGCATCCCAAGTGTAGTCTCCTTCACAGACAGAGGTGTGTTTGTGGGATATGATGGCCTAGAACTGGCTGATGAATATCCTCAGAACACCATTTATGATGCAAAGAGATTCATCGGGAAAATCTTCACTTCAGAAGAACTGAGAAGTGAAAGTAGCAGGTATCCCTTCAAGGTAAGTTCTGTCCCAGCAGGAAGCTGTAGGGCACAATCCAGGCTGGAGAGATGAGCACCCCTGCCGAGAAGGACTTGGAGGTGCTGGTGGGTGAAAGGCTGGATATGAGCCACAATGTGCACTCACAGCCCAGAAACCAGCTGTTTCCTGGGCTGCATCCAAAGCAGTGTGGGCAGCAGGGTGAGGGAGGGGATTCTGCCCCTCTGCTCTGGTGAGATTCCACCTGGAGTGCTGCATCCAGCTCTGGGGTCCCCAGCACAGGAAGGGCACTGACCTGTTGGAACAAGTCCAGAGGAGGGCTGCAAAGATGATCAGAGGTTTGGAGCATGTGTCCTATGAGGAAAGGCTGAGAGAGTTGGGATTGTTCAGCCTGAAGAAGAGAAGGCTTCAAGGTGACCTAATTGTGGCCTTCCAGTACCTGAAGACAGACTACAAGAAACATGGAGAGGGACTATTTACGAGGGTGTATAGTGACAGGACAAGGGGGAATGGCTTCAATCTGAAAGAGAATAGGCTTGGATTGGCTATTGGGAAGAAATTCTTTGCTGTGAGGTGGTGAGGCACTGGCACAGGTTACCCAGAGAAGTTATGGATGCCCCATCCCTGGAAGTGTTCCAGGCCAGGCTGGATGGAGCTCTGAGCAGCCTGGTCTAGTGGAAGGTGTCTCTGCCCATGGCAGGGGTTTGGAACTAGATGATCTTTAAAGTCCCTTCCAACCCAAACCATTCTGTGATTCCATGACACCCAAAATTTGTACTTGTTGATTTGGTGAAATGCTAATTGTGCTTTGCTGAAACTTCACTTCTCTCCTGAAATTCTACAAAAAAAACCCAAAAAGTTTAAGTCACATCATCTCTGCCACAGTGCATTTTTCCCTCTAGTGCTTTTCTAGTGCTTACTTGACCAGCAGCAGATCTTGAAAGCTGTTTTTTTTTATGAAAAGAAGTATTGTATTAATTGAGCCTGTTGCAGAATTTGCTGGAAAGAGACAACTAATCAAGTACTGCAAGTAGTCTCTGAATTCTTTCCTTGTTAAGAGAAGCTGTTCCAGTACCAAGCTGTTTGGTGAGAAGCTTTATCAGTAGAGTAAACTAGTGATTAAAAAGGATCACTTCTGTCTGTGAATGTGGTGTTGAAGTTGATTACACAGTTGCTAGAGCTTAACTTTTTTTATGTGTCTTACTGGGGCACAGTGGGTGCCACTTGTTCGGATATCCTCAGACCCTTTAAGTGACATCTTTTGCATAATACTCCTAATAAAGGAATAAAAGTGATTCAGGAAGTGGCAAAAGCGCATTCCTATTGTTCCAGAATAAAGAGATTATAGGTAAATGAAACATTTTGTGGGACAGGGTGGGAAAGCATAGGAAAGAGACTTCTCACTTATGGGCTGTGTTGCTTTGTACTTCTAGATTTTCAATAACAATGGAGCAGCTGAATTTTCTGTGACAGCTAATGAAACATTTCACATCACTCCAGAGCACGTTGGCTCTCAGCTGCTGCTGAAACTGAAGAGAATGGCAGAAGCCAACCTTGGAATGCCCATTTCCAAGGCTGTCATGTCTGTGCCAGCAGAGTTTGATGAAAGGCAACGGAATTCTACCATTAAGGCAGCTAACCTTGCAGGTGAGGTGTCTGTATCCCAGCAGTGTTCTAGGAAATCCTCAGGTCTGTTTCACTAATTGTGAGGTTTTTTGGGAAGGTATGGAAAGACTGAATCAGTGCCAGAGGAGCTTAGAATGGATTTATTGTGAGGAACAGCAGAGAACTCAACTCTTCAGCACCAACAGGTGCTAACGCAGGCATAAATAGATGGAAGTTTTACCTCAGGGAGGTATAGTCTTTTTGGTAATCTCCAATCAGGAGACTATGTAGAGCCCTCTTAGACAATAACGTAAACAGAAATAGAACATGTGAACTAACTCTCCTTAGCAAAAGTAATACTGAAGTAATGCTGAAGTAATACTACTGTAGGATTAAATAAAGAAAAGAGTTCATTGGGTATTACTGCTTAGAAAACTAGTTCCTTTAGATCTGATATTTTACTTGAGGTGAGTTTGGTTAAAAAAACCCAACAAGTACTGGCAAATGTCATTCTGATGTGAGAACTGCAGTTTTCTGAAGTGTACCTGACTCTTGCTTGTTGTCTCTGCTCTCTGTAGGGCTAAATGTTCTGCGAGTAATCAATGAGCCCACAGCTGCAGCTATGGCTTATGGACTCCACAAAGCTGATGTGTTTAATGTCCTGGTGGTGGATTTGGGTGGAGGAACTTTGGATGTGTCTCTGTTGAACAAGCAGGGAGGGATGTTCCTCACAAGAGCCATGGCAGGTGAGAAAAATGCTATTACCTCTCAAGGAAGGGAGGAAAGGTGCACCCAAAATCGCCATTGGAGACGCTCTTTAAAACATACCAGCTGTGTTACAAAGTGTTCTCCCAAGTGCATTCTCAGCTGCCTTTCATGGAAATCAGGTTTGTGACTGGTTTCAGCAATTGAGATCACAGAATCACAGGTTTTGGCTGACTCAAACGGGTAAGTTGTGGTTGCATTTTATCCATGGCTGTTAACTTTTGTGCCCACTAGTAAACTGCTGGTGCATATTACAGCTACTTTGACTGGACTTTTGTGGGGCTGGAGTTGTTACAAACCTTTCTGTTATCTTTGTCCAACAGAGAATACTTGCCAAGTCATTGACCAATGCTAAAGCACATCCTTGCCTTGTGTTTGGTGCCAGCTCAATTGAGCAGGGTTTGGGAATGCACATGCTTTTAGCCTAGGAGTAAGTTTTGTGATTGGTTTATGCCAGGGTGATTCATCACTTGGCACAGAATTGTGGCAGCAATGTTTGGTCAGACTGTACTGAATACACAACGGTGTTTCAGCTGACCTGGATGCAGATAGGTCTGAGGTGCAGTGCCAACTGTCTGATTGCCTTTGGCGGCAAGTTTTGATGTGAGCTGGTGCTGCTCAGTCCAGTAAGAGTGAAACAGCAAGAAAGATTCAGCAGCTTCATTCTGATTTATTTAGACAGAGTTCCACTAAGTGCATTCCTGTTTTCAGTCTAAGCAAAAGTTGGAAATAATTATATATTGTGCATTCTTCAGTGGACAACATTTTTGTCTATTTTTGCTGCTCTGTGCTTGTACTTGTGTGATTGTTCTGGCCTTGAGCACCATCTCCCAGTGAAAGAGCAGCAGTGTTGCTGCTTTCTGTAGCTTTGAAGATGATGTGTTTGATGCCTTCTATTCTGATCTTTCAGGCAACAACAAACTTGGAGGACAGGATTTCAACCAGAGGTTGATGCTGTATTTATATGATCAGCTCTATGAAAGGTATGGTTCTCTGCCCACACAGAAAGAAGAGATCCATCGCCTCAGGCAGGCTGTAGAAGCTGTTAAATTAAACCTGACTGTTCACGAGGCAGCTACACTAAGGGTGGTATTGACTCTGCCAGAAAGCAAGCTTACAAAAGGACTTCCAGAAGGTGAGGTAAGAAGAAACAGTGCACTGAAAGGGAAACCTTCACAGAAAACAGAAGGTTTGAACAATCTTGGACATGCTTCAAAAGCAGAGAACAACTTTGTTGAAGTTGTGTTTGAAAAGGAAATCTCTCGGAAGCTGTTCGAGATGCTAAATGAGGACCTGTTTGAGAAGATTCTTGTGCCCATTGAAGAAGTGCTGAAGGAAGGTCACCTACACAAAGCAGAAGTGGATGAAATTGTGTTGGTCGGAGGCTCCACACGGATTCCCAAAATACGTAGAGTTATTCAGGACTTCTTTGAAAAGGAACCCAACACCTCTGTAGACCCTGACCTGGCAGTTGTGACAGGTGTGGCCATCCAAGCAGGAATTGTTGCTGGGTCCTGGCCCCTCCAAGTAAGCGCTATAGAAATCCCTAACAAGCATTTACGGAAGACTAATTTTAACTGAATTGCATTCCAGGTCTCCAAAAGTGTGCTCTGAGGGTGCATACTTACCTGACTGTCAGTGGAGCCTAATCTTAGCCCTGTTCTATTCAATTTATATCTGTTCCAGTTAGGTGTTACTGGACACCCAGCTGTGATAAAGCTAAATGTTATTTTAAAGGTACAAGCAAGTTCTGAAGTGTCTTGGTTTTACTTGGAGAAGGGATATTGTATGAAAATGCTAGTGATGACACACCCACATTTTCTTGCTAAATTTTCTTAGCAAATCCTGGAGTGATGCGTGTTTAAAATACAAAGGGAGTGTGACCAAAGGTTGGAGACAACATGGTACTATAAGTATTCCTAGGTCCAATATATTTACTCTGAATGACTGTGAAGCAGTGTTAACGCACACGGAACAGGCAGTGTTCAGCTTACAGTTTTTTATTAGATTGAGCCATTTGAGCATTTAAGCACCTTTCTAAAAGGCACGTTGCAGCCTGAGTGAGACTTCCACATTTGCCTGATTCTTCTGCTGTTCATAACAGCACAATGGTTTTGCTGGGGCTCTATGGCAAATTGTCATTTGTTTCAGGAAACCTTACTGAAAACATAGCTTTTGCCAGTGCAGTTACTTGGTGCATCTCCAAGGGCTGAATTCTTGATCTGGCTGTGATGGTTAACACACAGGTGCTGCTGTCATAAAACTGATGTTCTCCACAGAGAACGACAGTATATTGCCAAATATTCAGACCTCCCCCTGCCTTATTTTAAAACTGTGGTAATTTTGTGTATCTTAAAGCCACACCTGCCTGTCTGCCCTTGAACTTGACCAACACAAATTTCATGATTGTGCATCTACAAGTGTGTGATGTCTTTCCCCTGAAGCAACTCAAGCTGTATTGTCCTCAGGGAGAAAGTGTGGGGTAGAAGGGATGGCCAGGATGACATCTAGTTCCTGTAGTCCTCGTAAATGAAAATTGACTCAACTACTTTGTACTTTTTAGCTCATACTTCTGGTTTAAGTGCTGTCATATCCCCACTCGAAACTGAATGGAGGTTATTGGGAAGAAAGCAGTGTGTGTAACTTGGGATTTGAGGTGGCACTTCTTAGGACTCTGTATTAGGCAAATAGCTATCTATGAAATTGCATAAGGAGAAAAAAAGTCACAGATCTGAAAAAAATCCTGATTAGTGACAGTTGTGCTCTTGTCAGAGGGATAAATCTATACTTAAAGGTCTGTTAAATTCTTTTATCTGTGTAGAATTTCCTACAGCAAAAACACGTCATTCAGCTAAGACTGTCTTCAACATTCATCAGCCAACTCAAGTAACAGGTAGTTCTAAGCATTTTATTGTCTTCTACAGAATAATTTTGTTTGTATTAACCTTGCCAGGATAAAGTATGGGGCTTAAGATTTATTATTTTAACCTATGACTTTATTAAAATGGGCTTATTACTCTCCTGGCAGTAGGCTGATTCAGCTGTTTGCACAACTATTGTCTAAAAGTATCTTTGAAGTAATCCAATTAAAAACCTCTTAAATTGAATCATAGTTGCCCACAGCCATTCCATCAGCATTGTTTAACTCGACAGAGGATTCCCAAAATACTGCTAACATCTATCTGTTTCATTTCCCTGAGTTGGAAACCAGAGTTTCGTTTTTTCATTTGAGGATTCTTTCTACCTTTGTGCCTCTTTGCAAGTGACCCCACCTAAGTCTATATGGAATTTCCAGTAACTGAAACTCCTGCTGTGAAAGAAGTGCCTCTTCAGTGAAACCGTGGGTGAATGCCAACATGCAGTACAGTCCTCAGTTGGTGTTTGGAGCCTTTGCTTTGCAGATACAAATGTGTGTGTTCAGCATATAGTCCAATGTCTTTAGAGTCATTGTGGCCTTTCCTTCTGCTCTGTGGTAAATTCATCTCAAAATCTACTGGAGTTACAGTAGGGCTTCAGTTGTCTTGATTTTTTTTTTTTTAATGCACTCTGTAAACCAAGAATACTTGGGTAAAAATAGAGCCACATCACAGTTAAATGATTAAAAGCCTTTGCAGTTTTTGACAAGTTAAGTAGGAGTATGGGAGTAACTTTAAACTGTTAAACTCTCAAGGCACATAAATGAAGCACCTTTTTTCTTTCACATACTTCTTTGCTCTGGAGGAGTTAAATCTTCTTCAGCATTAATCTGGGAATCGGAAGGGAATGGTGAATTGTTTACTTGTAAAGAATTCACAAAAGGCTATTTATTCAGATTTCTATTCAGGTTTTTTTAGTAGAGAAGTTACTGTACATTAGATATCTCACAATACATCCTTATTTATTAAATAACTTTTTTGAATTCTGCAAATTATTTATTTTTTAGCTTTTAATATTGTATTTTGGCACAAACCATTGAATTTTAAAGATGAGTCCACTGTACTAAGGGGATATTTCCATGTATGCACATGGGTTGCTTACCAAAAGTTTCTCTTTAGACAAATTGATATTTGAAGGCTGAAATCTTTCTCTAATCCTTGAAATCTATAAATCTATGGTTGCCTGTGATGTGTAACAAATTTCTATAGCTAAAGCTTGTTTTGTGAGTTGAAATTCTGAAAGTATTAAGAGGCCTCAACAGTTGTATCTTCCTGAATTGTTTCCCAGTGCAGATGATGAAATGCATTTTACAAATAACATTTTAGAATGTTTTTAATAAAAACAATTTCTGTTCCTTGGACTTACCTTGTTTCATTTTCTCAAGGAAATACTGTAACAGCACTATTTCTCTGTCTTCCTTAAACTCCTTTGAATGGTAGAGGATGAAGTTGTAATCCCTTAACTTGTCGAGTTGTTTCTGCCGTTCCCATGAGGGAAAGGAGTGGTTTCCCCTTCTTTGCAGTTTCTCCTGTGAAACTGCCAGGAAGGTGCACAGTGAGGGCAACAGGCAGGACTTGAGAAGATGGTGCCTGTGGGATTTTTGAATGCTGTGAGGAAGTAAGTTGAAGCAGAGCATAAAGCAGGTTCTGCTTCATGCTCCTTCCAGTGGAAAGGAAAACCAGAGTCATGGTGCCCTTCTGAACCCTATTCTCATTTCAGCTTCATCTGACTCAACTTTCCTGGGATTCTTTCACAATGGGATTTTGTAATGCTCAAGTAGATACATAAGATGTGGGTTTCAGTTATTCAGAAATCACACGGTCAAAAGGCACATTTATTGCCTCAAGAATTACCTGCATATACATCCAAATATGCATGTCCTAAAAATCAGCCCCAAGTTACATCTCTATATGTCCACACAATAAGCAGTTTGTATTTTTCCCCAAACATGTAATCATAATAAGAATGAATTAACTAAATGAGCATAATGCCAGAGCAACTTAATTAAGTACTATTTTTTAATTAAGACCAGCATGTGAACAGTAAGATTTATTTTTCATCAGTCTTTACAAGTGCAAGAGTTAACATATGCCATAACAATTACTGCTTCATTATGTTGTCCCAGTGCCAATCTGATTAAAAGAAGTGATTTATATAAAATCTGACAGTTATTTTAAGAAACCTGATCAATACATATACAGATTGTAGCCTTAATAAACAGCACTGCTGTGAGGAGCTCTTGAGTATGCTAGTTAGTTTATATGGAATATAAAATGTTGTATAAAATATTCAAGTGTTCCTTAAGAATTCATTTGTTTATCATCTTACCCCAACCTCTGCAACCATTTCAGAAAAGGCACCTTTTTGTTGTAACAAATTCTGTGGTGTATCATATTCTAGAATCCTTCCTGCATCCAGAACAAGCACTCTACAATGCAAAAGCAGAAAGATTAAGTGAGAAGAAAAATCAGCTCTTATGTTTTCCAGTCCTAATACAGATATTCCTGGGTAACGGGGAAGTGTTATTTAGAAGATGTATCATTGCACTAGGTAATTCATTGTCTTCTATAGCTAGGAACTCCTATGTGTAAGAAAGTCTTTTGGAAAGTATAGTCCACTTACTGTAGAGAATGAAGGTGTCTTGATAGGAGCTTATACCTGTCCCTTAGCATGAAAATTATAAAATTAATTCTATAATTAGAAGGAGGAAATGACATAGGTTATCAGTATTTAATTAATGATGCTCAAGTCTTTTTTTGATACCTTGGGTTACAAAGGTAACAAAGACATCAAGGTAAAAAGTGTTGGGAGTGTAAACTTCAGGAAGTGACAACTCATGCATTTCAAGGAATTAATTTATTTTTCAAATGGCTTACTTACCTCTCCAAATCCATGACTGTATGTAACCTGTGTGCTGTAGTTAATACTGTGCAGTTGTGGAACTCTCTTTTGATGGTAGACTGCACAAAGCTATCAGTGTCCATGTCAACTGTTGCCTCATCTAGGACCAGGATTTTTTGTCTTTTGTAGCAAACCATAGGGACAGACAGACCAACTGTCTCTGCCCAATGCTGTTAAAAACATATTTGTGAAGGTCAGGTCAGGTACATGGAAGAAAGGGAGAAAAAGATAAAGCTGAGATTACTGAGAAGACTGTAGTATCTTTCTTAACAAGACTTTATACTTCTGAAAAGACTAGTGAAATAAGTTCACCTTGTTTTTGGAAGTTTTGATTTTTTCTTGCTCACCCTATCAATAGTAGTTAAGCTGTGACTTTTCAACACCTGTGGCTGAACTTTGTGGCATAAACCTGGTCCTGTCTTCAGTTTCTATATTCACATTTTAATGAGCACTCTGAATAAGCCAGACAGAATGCTAAACCACATTTTAATAATGTTCAGTGTAAAAGTTTGGATACTCCTACATGTTAGCTGTGGTATGTGCCTTCTAGAAATGTCCTCCTGAAAATGATCTGTCAACAAAATTCAGGTTGATATTCGGGACACTCCTTTTAAGACCTGCCCCTTTGCTGTTGAAAGTTTCAGTATTTGTCTCCTTGAGTTCTGAGTCCTTTTATTTCAAGTGTCATCCTCTTTGCAAAACTATGACTTAATGTTTTACAAGGAAAAACTGAGTTGCTTTGTCTAAGCAAATAAAGCAAAGGAATAAGCTATCTGCAGCTCGGTGAGTTTTGGTTTTGTTGAGGTTTTTCTTTTGTTAGGGTTTTCTTGTTTTCCTGGTTTGATTTTTTTTACATTAATGTGCACTTTTCTGCCCAAATCTAATCAGGTGGTGCATGAATTGCAACCCCTCCCTTCTTTACACCTACTCGTATACCTGAGCTGAAAATAGTGTACTTCTTTGGTTTCCCATACAGCACAGGCCACAAGACTTCATACAGTTGTGGCCAGGTGGCCACCTCAAAGAAACTTGCACTACTGGAACAGTTCTACTTAGAATGATGGGAGAAGTGTTGGTTTTACCCTAATACTTTCTGAAGTAAATTCTCTGGAAGGAATCCATAGTTTTGCAGTGCTGGAAAATAGCTGCAATGTTACATTCTTGATTATGTACCTGAGATTTTCATCACCTCATGAAGAAGCTTCTTTGGCAGTGACTGGACAAAATCCTTTAAGTCCCACGTTTCCAGCACCTCCCACAGTTCAAGAACAGAGTGTTTTCTAAACAGATCTAAATTTGACAGCATTGTCCCAGAAAACAAGACGGGGTCCTAAGTAACAGCAGACTGAGTGCACAATTCCAACACAATCCTAAAACAGTCTGCCATAAATCCTTACATTAACATAGGGAACTGGGACAAATAATCTTGGAAATAGATCTTTGCAAGGAAAATTGTAGCATTTTGAAGCTGGTAAATGGAAGGACAAAAATCACATGGGCTCTCTGAGTTCAGTTCTTCATTAAGGTGAACTGTAAAGGGTGAGTGATCTTTTATGCATTCTCTGTGCTCTGGTTCTGTGGCTAACTGAAGACCTGCCCAGACCTGGCAACTGCCACAACATATGAATTATTGTAACTATTGTTAAGTTTGAGAAGCACCAGATACTACATTCATGAGCATTGTTAAGAAAAATTAGGCAGCTATGAGTCTAAGTTAAATATTTGTAATTTCCTATAGGAAAGATGACATATACAGCAGCAAGAACAAAAACTACTATTGCATAAGTGAGCATACAGCAGAGAATATCTGGAAAAGTAGACATAGACTAGTACATTGCAGGATGCAAATGGGTCACATCCAGTGCTTACAACTGTATTTATAGAATCATAAAATTACAGAAAGGACCCACTAGAATTACTAAGTCTAACTCCTGGCCTGCACAGGATAGACCCAAGAATCAGATCATGTGCCTGAGAACATTGTCCAAACACTTCTTGAACTCTGTCAAGCTTGGTGCTGTGACCACTTCCCTGGGGAGCCTGTTCCAGTGCCCAACCACCCTCTGGCTAGAGAATAAAGTTTTTCTAATATCTAACGGAAACAGCTTCATGCTTTGGGTCACCAGAAAGAATAGATCAGTGCCTGCCCCTTTGCTTCCCCTCATGAGGAAGCTGTAGACTCTGATGAGGTCTCCCTTCATCTGTTCTTGGCAACACAAATACCTGCAGAGATTCACAGACAGAACTGATGCTTTTAGGGGCAGTGAACAGACTGGTTCTGGACTAAGTGCAGTCACAGTGGCTGTGACCCAGTAGGTAGACTATAAAAGGCCAACCACATTAACTAGCAAGTTACATGCAAGCAGAACAGTGACAATTTTGAGGGAGTTCAGTGGTCAAATAGAACAGTTAAACTGGTAGCAGATCTTGTGCATGATCTTCATTTAAACTTCATGTTGCTTGCAGTATTTGCAAATCAGTACTTAAATGTGATTCTGAAAAGCTGTTTGTATGAAACATGTTTGACTGATCTGAAAAAGTTACTTGCACAGTGTAAGCTCTGGCATTTTGCCATGCCCTTGTTTCTGTCCCAGATTTTTATCTTCATCCATTCTCCATACCTATGCAGTTCAAAACTACAGACTCCACCTACTGTCAACAAGCTTCAGCCTCCTTTTTTTCCACCCTTTCAGTTCTAGTTCTGATACCAGCTTGCTAGTTCACTGAACTATTGGATACCTCTCTCAATTTAGTTGTCTGGACGTGGATCCAATATATGCCATCCACAGTAAAACAGACTTGCAACTGCGGTTGAGAAAATACTGTGTAATTTACAACTGTCAGATGTTTTAAGCAGCTACAAATCTGCACAACAAGGAAAACGTTACAACCAAGTAATCTGTGGCATAATCAAATTTGGTCTTGTGTTCTCATTTTTGACCCAAAAGTTATATCAAAAATGGTAAATTTGCCATTACCCTGAGCAAATATATTTCTAAAAGGAAAAGCAGCCAAGGTTTTGCAGGAATCTATACATATTTTCTTCCATTAATCTCAGTCTTGGAAAGACCCAAGCTACTTATATTTAAATATTAGCACCATCTCCATGCATGGTCTGTGGATAGAGACACACAGGAAATATTACCAAAGTTAAAGCTCAAAAAAAGCTAGGAAAAACCCAAAACCTTTGAAAAATGTCAGATTTTTCCTTTGCAAAATGTCAGATAGATTTAAGTGATGTTAACATCACCCATGAACAAAATTATTTGTATGAATGGCATTTACAGATTTTGTAAAAAAGTCTTCAGGTGAACATTAAATCTGTGTTCTAGGTTTTGCTTTATACTGTATCATTTCAACATAAATCAGTTTACCAGCATGAACACAATCCTAATGACACATGAGCTAATCTTGAGCTTCCCACCCTGTTCTGAAGTAAGCAGTGACAGCTTTGCATGACACCATAGCAGATTAATTTAAATACGTAATTCATATCTTGTGCATGAATCACGTTATTATCTACAGGCTTCAGACATAAGTGAAGTTATTTTAAAATATTTTTGCCCGCAGGTGGGACTTAAAAACACCATTTATGTAGCTATACACACATAGACTCTGGAGAATCATAGAATGAACCAGGTTGGAA
>NW_008690137.1:0-1478 GCF_000695815.1 Acanthisitta chloris | reverse complement strand
CGGAATTGCTACTGATTCCCCAATTCCAGTGCGAGTTGTTCCCAGAATTCCTCAAGAAACGTGAAGAAAAACCTTCCATGAGTTCAGGAAGGAAACTTGGGATCCCTTGGGATCCCTTGGGATCCCTTGGGATCACCTGGAATTCAATCCAAACTCCACATGGAAGAGAATTCCATGGATTTTGTTACTTCTGACCCTAACTGGTTTGGAAAGTCCATCCCATTTTTCCTCCAGGGAAGAGAGAATTCCAAGGATTTGGGGCTATCCCAGGGGAGGATTGAGGTGCTGTGGAGGCCTCAGCATTCCCAGAATTCCCAGTTTTTCCTTGGATTTGGACCTTTTCCACGTCAAGCAGTTCAGTCTCGTAGATCTCGGCGATGGAAATGTGATGTTTGGCAGCGATGGTGAAACGACCCTGGAAAATTGGGAATAGGATCATGGAGCAGCTCATGGAGCAGCTCATGGATCAGCTCATCCCAAGGGATCAGCTCATGGATCAGCTGATCCATCCCAAGGGATCAGCTCATCCCAAGGGATCAGCTCATGGATCAGCTCATGGATCAGCTCATGGATCAGCTCATGGATCAGCTCATGGATCAGCTCATGGATCAGCTCATGGATCAGCTCATGGATCAGCTCATGGATCAGCTCATGGATCAGCTCATGGATCAGCTCATGGATCAGCTCATGGATCAGCTCATGGATCAGCTCATGGATCAGCTCATGGATCAGCTCATGGATCAGCTCATGGATCAGCTCATGGATCAGCTCATGGATCAGCTCATGGATCAGCTCATGGATCAGCTCATGGATCAGCTCATGGATCAGCTCATGGATCAGCTCATGGATCAGCTCATGGATCAGCTCATGGATCAGCTCATGGATCAGCTCATGGATCAGCTCATGGATCAGCTCATGGATCAGCTCATGGATCAGCTCATGGATCAGCTCATGGATCAGCTCATGGATCAGCTCATGGATCAGCTCATGGATCAGCTCATGGATCAGCTCATGGATCAGCTCATGGATCAGCTCATGGATCAGCTCATGGATCAGCTCATGGATCAGCTCATGGATCAGCTCATGGATCAGCTCATGGATCAGCTCATGGATCAGCTCATGGATCAGCTCATGGATCAGCTCATGGATCAGCTCATGGATCAGCTCATGGATCAGCTCATGGATCAGCTCATGGATCAGCTCATGGATCAGCTCATGGATCAGCTCATGGATCAGCTCATGGATCAGCTCATGGATCAGCTCATGGATCAGCTCATGGATCAGCTCATGGATCAGCTCATCCCAAGGGATCAGCTCGTCCCAAGGGATCAGCCCCAGGAATAAACACAATCTCAGGGATTGGGATGGACTCAGCCCAAGGGATTATCCCATGGGATAATTGCCATGTCCCAAGGGAATATCCCAAGGGATGAATCCCATCCCAAGGCCTAAACCTCATCCCAAGGGAATATCCCAAG
>NW_008690136.1:27382-42179 GCF_000695815.1 Acanthisitta chloris | reverse complement strand
AGCACATTCCAATGCCTGAGCACACTCCTAGGTCCTTTCTGCCTGGTGCTCTCCAGCCACTCTGTCCCCGTTCTGGAGCTCTGCATGGGATTGGTATGGCCAAATTCCTATTGCACTCAACAAAACCCACTCGTTATTTATTGTGCCTCTGATTCACACTGTTCTGCATTCATTCCCTTTAAGCCTGTGTAAGCTCAGAGTTACCTCAGCTGCTTCTCTCATGCCAAAAATACCTCACAAATATATTCTTAACATGTTATTAGTTAATTATAACCCTTGGCTGTAAAACTTCCAGCACTTTTGTACGTGGTAATGACCAAAAGTGGTGGGTTTAGATGGTTCAGCAACATCCATACAGCACTAATTAACCACTTTAGTGGTCTCCACCCAGGTGGTATCAGTGCTTTGAGCAAGTTTTTACATCCTTTCTGTGTAAAACATTCCTTTTTCTGGGCACATTCCCTTTCAACACTCTGAATTATTGCAGTGTCTAAGGTGGAAGGACATGAGCTATGGGGTAAGTTCTTGTTCTTTTGATAGAACAGTTTCATTTTCCTGAAGAAAAGTTGTCTCATTGCACAACTGTGACACAGCATCCAGAATCCCAGAATGGCCTGCGTTGGAAGAGACCTTAAAGCTCATCTTGTTCCAATCCCCTGCCATGGGCAGGGACACCTTCCACTAGCCCAGGGTGCTCCAAGCCCCATCCAACCTGACCTGAAACACTTCCATTTCTACTGCCAACCTGCCAAGGTAATTAGGTCCTACTTAAAGGGACTTTTAAATTCCAACAGGCCCTGAATGATTTCCAGACACATATTTGCATGACATAATGTAGTCACTGGATTTCTCACCCAAGAACCCAAAGTTTATCTGCACACAGATGTCTATGAGGATGAATTTATTGCTTTAACTATTATTTCTTAAAAGCTTTTCCCCATCACTCCTTAACTTGAATCCCATTTGTCTCCCTTCACTGGCATTTCATCAAACATGTGTTGCTTTCATTAAGCAGGAAAGCAGATACATCAGAGTGCTTATTAATTGATATATTTTACCTACAGGAGAAAGAAAGAACAAAAAACCCTCCTTTAAACTTGATAGATCCAAGGCTGTGATATATTGCCCCACTTGTATAAGATTGTTCTTAATGATTTATTCAGGCCATGATTGAAAGTAGCTGAAAAGAAAGTGCAGAAATAATAAGGAGGTGAACTTGAATATTCAACAGTTCATTCAAAGCTCAGGAAAACCTCTATAGTCCTTATAAATAAGCAATACCATTTAGTCCATCCAATCATATTCTGATGCATAAAACAAAATATACCTACAGAAGGTGAAGGTATTGTATTTTCCCCCATTTCAGAGGCTCTAAAATTGTCTAAATCACAGTATTTATTACAAGGATACCAGGGTTCATCCCCAGGGCCAGAAAGCCCTTCCTAACGTACTGCAAAAAGGTTCTAGTGCTGCAGTTTGCTTTAGCACTATCAAAGAGTCCAAATTACCTTTCTGGAAGTTTTCAAAGTTAAGATGACATAAAAGATGAAATTTTCCCTGAAGAAGAAACACAGCTACAGAGAACGAAGAAAACCCTAACAAAGCAGGTATTTTTCTTAATCAACATGTACAATTATATTTGCTTTCTTCTCCAGAGGTGAACAGAAATTCAAGGTCAAGGGATCACTCATTATCCCACATTTACTTTTCTTCTTGCAGCTGAAAGCTCTAACAAAGGTTGACCCCACACAAAGGGTTGCTCTACCTTGAGAAAATAAGCTGCATTTCCATAATTCTTCTAATCACACTCATGTCACAGATGTATTAACAACATTTTCTGGAAGAAAATTTGGCTTCATTTCTAGCCAGGGAAAAATTCCCATTAAATTCAAAAGCCAAACATTTAGTTCTGCATCTGCATTGAAGCAGACATTCCTCCCAAATATTATCTGCATGCACAACAACAAGGAGGACTTGATTTGGCAGAGCAGAGCCAACTCACATTGGCTTCCCTAGTATTCTGGCTTCAGTAATGACTGCAGGGGTAAAAGCCAGAGAATGAAGACTGACTCCATTTATGTCTGCAACAAAACCCTCACTGACCTGGTTAGGGGTGGAATATTGTGACAAAAAAAGGTGTCCTAAGCCACACCATGGGACTTTCTGGGTCTTGAGTTGACAATCTCTGTGTGACAACAGTGTAGTGATGAATGCAGTCGAGTGACAACAGCTCTGTAGTGAAACCCAACAGTGGCAGAGCCCAAACACAGCAGAGAGGCACCAAGCCAGGGCAGTGGCACATGAGAACAAGCTCCTAATGGCAAAACAAACCAAACTTTTGTTCCAGAGCACATTGAGCCTTGCCAGTTCCCAGTGACAGTCACTGTGTGACCAGAGCAGAACAGCCATGTCAACATCAGCTCAGTTCAAACAGCACTGGGAAAAAATGTCCAGCCCCAGCATGTACAGACAGTCCTTCCCAGCTGCAAACTCTCGTCCTTTTGCCTCTGGAATTTTTTGCAGCTCTGCAGCATTGTCTCGTGCAGGAGCACAGGATTTCTGTGGCAGAACACATCCATAATGTGCCACACTCTCACACCTCAAGCTTCGTTAAATAAGTGATTAAGCTACAAGTTCCTGACAAGTTAGTAAGGACACACAAGTGCTAATAAATTAAAATCTTTGCAATGTGAGACTAAACAACACACAAAATACATTTTTATAATAAGATTTTTATATATACTTACATATATTTTTATAATAAGAATTTATTATACTAAGAACAAAATCAGATCAACTTTCTGTATGTTTTCCCATGTTGTAGAATCTAAAGCAGTAGAAATCCATACTCACAGAGAAAGGACTAAACCTCAGTGTAGACAAAGGCAAACACCTCTGACATGAAAACACTTCGGGGGGTGTGCGTGCAATATATTTCATTGAGCAAATATAAACCAGCCACATCAATCACATCCTAAAGAGGCCTTTGGAATATCTTAGAGTACAGCAAATTATTTCTAGAGCACAGAGGTTTCTCACTCTATCATCCATCAGAGCAGCAATGACCACTGAAAGCCTCGTGCCTCCTGCCAAGAGTTGCACAGAAAACTGCAGCCATGAGTTCCCCAAACAACTGCTGAGCCACACACTGCTGACACTGCAGCTCTGCTCATCCTCCTCTGCAGCTGGAAACACCTTCTGCTTTGGAGGCTGGGCACTGGAATAACACATGCAACTGCTGCTCGAACTCTTTGGGTTAAATCACAGCTCCTTTCCACCAGCTGCAACAGCCTCTGATTGTTGGGTGGCTAAAGCTTTGCCTTCCACTTGATCCCTGGTCAACTGCCTAGAAATCTGTCACCACCTCTATTCACCACTGTCTGTATGTGTAGATATATACACACACACTATCTGTATACATAACTATCTGTTACAGCTTCACCTTGTTCATTTTCCATGACATTGAACACCTTCCTCTCTCATCGCTCCACATCCCTTCTGGATGCTTCACTTTAGCTCCCCAAAATCCACAAATTTATATTCCAAGCCATGAAAATATTTCTACCTTCTCCAAGAAAACAACCACATCACAGAACCACAGAATCTCCTGAGTTGGAAGGGACCCACAAGGAGCACTGAGTCCAACTCTTAGCCCTGCACAGGACACCCCAAGAATTACACCATGTGCTTAGTCATCACTAGTATTTTCACAAATGTAGTTCCTAACTTGTACCAAGAAACTTTGCAGAGAATATTTTTCAGCAGTTTCTAAGGCAGAAGCTCCCTGACACAGCCTGATGTGTCTATTCCCTGCACTGCTACAGCTCTAGCTTTTGTTGCTGCCCCATCAGACAGTTTGGCCCCTACCCAAACTTCTTGTCTCTAGTTCCTGTCATCTGGAACAAACTGTACTAATACTGTGGAGCTGACTCTTCATCTGGTTTCAAATCCAAGTTAAAAATATCCTTTCTTCTCTTCCCTATGAATTATCTCTCTTGCTTTCCTCCTCCAGCTCTGGAAAGTGTTAAGTCTATAGCACACAAGAATATTACACTAATGAACTGAGAAGGGAATGCTGGTTTTGCTTTTCAAACAACAGAAAGAGAAAACAGATTAAGAGATCCCATTGCATTAAAAAAATACAGCCACTAATAAATTAGAATAGAATTCCATTTAGGCCTCCTCTCATCTGTCTTACGATGTCTTGGTGTTTAAATTATGCTTAAAACCAATCTGTAAAACAGCTCAGGACAAAACATACTTGCAAAAGACACAGAGAGTTACTAGTTTGCATTTCATCTCATCATTCAAATGTGGAGTAAACACACAGACCTGATGTTGGGCTGAGGGTTTTGTGGAAAATGCCCTAGTGCACCTTTGCTGCAGATAATGAGAGAGCCAATAGGTTTATTAAGCAAATGGTGATGAATATGGTAACATGCAAGAAAAACTTGGGGTTTTTGAGCTGTCTCTTCCTTTTAGTGATGAAAATTCAGGGCATGCAGCCTGTGCTCCACACCAAGCCAATCCATCCCACAGTCCTTTCCTGGAGATGACCTGGGGATAAAGGGATCTGACAGGAACATCACTTTTATGCTGGGTAGTTGGAAGAGGCAATGGTGGTGATGCAATTAGATATTAGATATTAGGAATATATCTAGATATATTGGATTAGACATTAGGCAGAAATTTCCCCTGTGAGGGTGGTGAGACACTGTCCCAGGTTGCCCAGGGAGGCTGTGGCTGCCCCAACCCTGGCAGTGTTCACAGCCAGGTTGGATGAGCCTTAAGCAACCTGCTCTGGTGGGAGGTGTCCCTGCCCAGGGCAGGGGTTGGGGCTGGGTGATCTCTAAGCTCCATTCCAACCCCTTAACAATCTATGAATCTATAAAAAAACCCTTGTTATTTTAAATTGATCCTAATTTAAATCCAAAATCAGCAAACAAGAAGAACCATGAAGTGTCTCTCATGCTTCTCCCTCACTTTCACATAAATGTGAAAACAAAGAATCTCAAATGCACTAAGTGTATTACACTTACACAATTCCATCTCAATTCCCAGAACATTCTCATCCAATACTGGGCAACCAGTGAGTTAAAATAGGTATTTTTTAATGTCCTGATTTGAAACACTTTGTTACAGACCAATCTATCACTGACTGTCAGTACTTTTATGAGCAGTAATGCAAAATGAATATTTTACCAGACAACAAAACCCTAAGTGGAAATTAAAGCACAATAGGAGTGTGACTTGTCTGTGCTGCTGCAGCACAGACCTCTCTCTTGTGATGGAAATTGTCTATTTTGATTTTACAGCTTGCTCCATAAACAGGAATACAGTTACAGTATGAGCAAGGTTAAATGTTGCTATCTCTAGGCCAAGGGAGAAGTTAACAGAGTCTTTGAAGGAGAGGGTTTGTTTCCACATTTATTTGCTGTCTCTTGGCCAGGCACCAAAGCTTTCATATTCATAGCAGCATAAAATGCAACCAAAACAACAACAACAAAATCCTGCTGAGACTATTAAAGTGTCATTTTTAGCTGTAGGACTCCATAAATCATGGTGATGTTCTCACCTCCAGGTTCTGCTGGTGGTGGGTACTGCAATCATCTCCAGCTGGTTTATGCATACAGGTTACTGGTTCAGCTTTTATTATACCCACAGAGACCTCTGTCCCTGTTCCCTGTCCTAAGTTTAGCACAGAAAACCTCTTCAATGAGGATTTAACATGCCAAAATCTAGTTGTCTCCCAGCTCACCTACTTGCTGCCCCTTGGGATTGGTGGCACTGTGGCGTTGGGGATGATGAGCAGCAGGTCCAGGACAGCCTGGGCCTCTCCTTGTCCTAGTTCATGGCCCTGAAGTCCCAGAGGTGAGGCCACCAGCCTCAGGCTGTGGGAAACCAGAGGTGGCTCAGCAAGATAATACAGTCCCAGGGAATAAACTAAGGTGTGTGGGCAGGTAAAACATAGCCCTGGTTTGGTGTCATGAGGAAAAACAGAGTTCCAAAAGATGACAGTTCCTGGCCTGAAGTGCAAGTTTTCAGGTGTTGGACCAGGCACACAAACAGCAATCTGAAATACAGAAATATACCAGCACACATCTCTTTCTTTTTCATGTTAAAAGGGAGTGCAGCAAAGCCTTCAGGACAAATGTAATTCAACGTTAGGAGCAGCCCCTTTACCTCCAGGTGCAAAATGCTGCTCCGCATCCCAGTGGGCAAACATAGGAGTGCTGGAGGGATTTGGCATCAAAAGAGTTTCTGCTGGAAAGTAGGATGGAAAGAGGAACTGTTCCTGACAGCATCTGCTGGTTCTCATCTAACAACAATAAACTTTAATTCTGCTTTTTAAAACAGGACATATTTCACCTCCATATTTCAGATTTAATTTCCTTCATTAGAAAGTAAATTTAATCTGAAATCCTCCATTTAAGGAACATTCTGTGGGGAATAAAAAAGAATCCTTAAATTCCCGTTGCTGTTGCAAACTATTGCTGCCAAAATGGGGGAAGAAAAACGGAGCAGAGAAGAAAGAACTCTGTAAAGCCATTGATACTACAAATCCAAACTCAGTGTAAATTACGCACAGAAAATCCTCCTCCTCTGACAGATTTACTAGCAAAGCTGCAGAAAGTACCTACAGATTAATAAGTCTTTATTCAAGATCCAGAATATGTTATGTGGTATTTATTGCTTTCCTAGAGCACATTATCATAAACACTTGCACAGCAACATATACTTTAAATCAATGGCAAAGTTCTCACTGATATCTCTGAAAGCAGCTGATCCCCTCATTTGCTAAAAGCCTCATCTGCAGCAACTGTTTCTGTTGGTCATTAGAATTAATTAAATCCTTCTGTGTTATGTTAGAATGTACATCTTCTACAACAGCCTTAAGGGCCTGTTGTAATGGCAGGAATCAGATGAGATGGTCATGAAGCCTTATCAGGAAGGGGTGAAACACCCTAGAAGGAAGAAGAGATAAGGCTAAATAGCAAAGATAAAGACACAAATGGGCAAAGGCAGGTGGAGTGACAGGGACCAGGACAGAAGGGACAGGCACCATGAGGTCAAAACCAAGGACTGAGAGAGGCAAGAAGCAGAAAAGAATCCTCTGGAAGAGAACCTAGCAATGAGGCACACGGGGTGGCAAAGAACTGCTCTTGGATGTCTTAATTTGGAAGGGCAACGCTCAATCACACTCTGAATCCAGCACTTGGCTTTGCTCTCAGCCTCCTCAAGTGCCAGGGATGCTGGCTGGGAGCTGCTGGGCTGATGCTCCAGGGAGGGGCTTGGAGTATTCCATCAGGCACCTGGCTGAGAGCAGGATAAAGCCTTTACAGGGCCTGCTTGAGCAGAGATAAATAATGTCCATCAGTCAATGGTCTGGTAAAACATGTGTTAGCATGAAAGGAATATTGGTGTAATATTTCATTTTCAAATAGTAAAGCTTCTTTTTTATTTAGTGACATTTAAATTTGCTTTCTTGTGTTACAGGTACAAAACCCTAAAAAAATGGCTGTGGTATGACCATTTAGATTTGTTCAATGGACCAGAAAATATCCCTGTCCAATTCGTAGTGTTTTGAAGGCAAACCTGTAGTGTAACTGAGGAAGGCAGAGAGCACATAATAAGCAAAATAATAGCAATTCATATGTTTGCTTTATGTCATTTTAAGCTGAATTTCACCCCAAAAATCCTCCACAGGATTACACTTCCAATTCCCTTGTGACATTTATGCTTCACTGAGTTATTTCAACCCCATTTGGGAGAGGCACAGATCTCAGTGATAAGGAGTTTGCTATGACAAGTAGGGAAGGATGGAACACAAAATCAGGTAAACAAGAGGGTGGATACATGAAGGTCATGGGAAAAGTGGTTTCCAAGTTCAGCTGAATGACCTAATTTGGTGTCATTGAGCATGAAAACTGGACATGTCATCCTGCCATCTTCACAGGTATCAGGTACATCCTCACCATGGTTAGTTCAAAGCATGTTTTGCAGTACTGTGACTCCAGAGACTGTGGAGGTAAGTCCCATTTTGCCTTTCAGAGATGCTTCTCCAGGAGATCACACTTGGTTTTGGCCCTCAAACTGGGCAGCGTGTGCCAGGCACTCTGAGTGCCAATGATCAGCCTGTTTTGTGAGCAGCACATAATTAGACTTGTCTCATTTGGAGTGAGATATTCAGACTGCTGAACAAAAGATTTTTCTCCTGCTTCTCTTAGTTGGTTTTCTGCTGTCACCAGAGACTGCATTAATGGCATTGCAGCCAATATGGGCCAAAGCTATGAAACAAGAAAAATTTGTAAGAAGAGGCAATAACTTTTACTGCATTACTCAGTACAGAAAAAGCTTCACAGAGAAAAAGCACTCAAGCATTGTGCTCCCAGCCTGTTCATCAAGACATTATCAGCATCATGGCTCAACAGGACACTCGCCTCTGGAACTAAAATAAAAAATGTTATTTAACATTTGCCTTACGGTGCAGATCAGTCAAGATTAGGAAACTCTATTTTGTTACTTTGTGAGTCCGAAGAGTTGGGAGTTCCTTTCCATCAGTAATTTTCCCTTCCACCATTTTTCAAGGCCACTTCTGAAGGATTAGTGCTGACACTGCTCTGCTTGGTTTTGATGCACTAGGCATATTTAAATCGTGGCAAAAGCTGTCAAAGCCCTGCAAGATCTCCAAGTGGAGTTAATACACAGAGTATATAAAAAGACTCCTTGCTCCCCTGACTTGCTAAAGCCCCTCAAAGCACACGAACCACGAGCACAGGCTGTGCCTGACGCTCTCACACGCAGTCACCTCCCGCTCTGCTGCTGCAGCACCCAGGGGTGAAGCCCATTGTGCTGGGATTAGCCTCCCACATGACATCCCTGCAATCACAATAAGCACTCCAGAGCCTCCTATTCACGGCAGCAGGAGTGATAAAGGTCAGGCTCAGCGTGCTCTTTCCCAATTATTCTCCTGCCTGGCCGAGCTGCAGCAGACAAGAGCAAACACACAGGGACTCTCTAACATGCTGCTAAAGAGCAAAAGCTACTCAGTTTCTCTTTAACATCTTTTGGGTTCAATCACTGTGATTTTTCAAGAGTTTGGATGATTTTTGAAATATATTTGCTCCTCATCTGGGTTATTAAACCAGCAGGAGCAGGACAGGCAGACCACAAAGGCAGCTGCAGCCCAAGACAACTTGCAAACTGAAGAGCTGCAAAATACTAATCCTGCAGCAAGGAAAAATGGATTTCCTCAGGTTTAGGGGGCCTGAATGATCAATCAGCACACAAAAGACTCCTTCCATTGCTAATGTGTTTTTGCTCGGAATAACATACGTCAGAGAAATGGAGTTTTTAACCTTTTCTCAGGAGAACCACTGCTTTTCAGAGCTGCTTGACGGCAGCGATGGTGATGAAGAGGAAATACTTGTGTGTGGAGAAGATTTAGAGCTTAATCCTTTTGATGGCTTGCCTTACTCCTCCCGTTATTACAAACTTCTGAAAGAAAGAGAAGAGCTTCCAATATGGAAAGAGAAATCTACTTTCATGGAAAGTTTGCTCCGTAATCAGATCGTGATTGTGTCAGGAGACGCTAAGACTGGCAAGAGTTCCCAGGTCAGTACCACAGGCTTGGCTGGGGGTGGGTGAATGTATTTTTAGAGCATTTAATGCTGCGTCATCTTTAGAGTTACTATTTCACTGATAATATGTATTTTTAATGATAATTTTGCAGTGAATTTAGTGCAAACAGCTGTTGCCCTGCACTGGGCACATCAACATCCAGATCTATATGATACCTGTTAGTCGTAGCCTGTTGCTGTGCTGAGTAATGTCTGCTATTGCAATGGAAAAACATCCAGTTCCAACACACACAGCTGCACAGAGTGGAGCAGTTCTCACTGTAGAAAAACGTGTGCTATCTCATCTATTGTAATCTGAGGGATTAAGGCCAGAGAGGGCAAGTGAAACACAGAAGGTAAATAAAGATCAATGGAGTCAAACACAGATTTTAAAGATATTAAACATTTAACTCTCTTCAAATGTTCACCAAAAATTGGCACTTTGTTTCAAGGCAGCTTTACTTGGTTGATGATGTTTTTAGGGTTCAGGGTAAGTTGAGCACTGAAGAGTAACACTGGTTAGACTGTGATTGGCTGACACTGTCCAAAGCAACTAACAAAAATCTCAAACAACTTCTTTTATTGCACTAAATACTGAATTTAAACTATCAAGCCCTTTCTGAGCACTGAAGACCACATGCATGAACTATTGCAGCATAAAATCCAGAACCAAATATACACAGAGCCTTAGAAAAATTCAGTATAAAATATTATTGCATCTTCCACTAAGGTCACTGTTAATTTTTGGTTCATTTATATATCACAGCATCACATCTCAAAATGAAAACCTATCAAATACACAATTTGCAATGTATTACAGGGTATCTCAGCTGAAAGGTTTCCCTACTGAAATTACAGGTGTATTTCCACTGTCTGCATAGTGTAAAATTTTTCAGGACTTATTTCAGGTTGCTTTGTATTTCATCAGTAAATTCCTTCCATGTTTAACTATTCATTATTTTGTTCATTTGAAGAATTTGATTGTGTTCTTACCCCTGACTAAACCTGTCATTCTATCCTCTTCCTGTCCATCACCACACTGAACTCCCACTGGCAATGGTAAACTCTGCAATGCCTGTTTTGGATTCAATGCATACTTCTACTTGGAAAGTGTGTTTTGGTTCTGATTAGTGCTATATCAGGGAAGAAATACAGTGGATTTGCAGGCAGGTCATAAGAGAAGGTGAGAAAAGTCCTCAGGGAATGAAGGATTGAAATCAGCAGGGCTGTTCTCAGGGAGAAGAAAAAGTCTTCCCCTCACTTCAGCCAGGAGTAAATGCTTTTTTCCAAGAACACAAAACTACTTGAAAAAACTTGTGTTAACACTGAAGTCAAGATCTCAATTGACTCTAAGCACACAAATATTAACCAGGACTAACAAACTCTGCTGTAACTGCAGCAAGCAGGGAAGAATTTTCAGGCAAGTGTTATAAACTAAAATATTATTGTTTGGGGGCCTCCAGGGAAGCTGCAAAGGGATCTGTGTTAGGAGCTACAGTGACAGGACAAGGAGTAATGGGGAGAAATTGAGAGAGGGAAATTTAGGTTAGATATCAGGCAGAGGTTTTCCCTGTGAGGCTAGTGTGACACTGGCACAGGTTGCCCAGGGAGGCTGTGGCTGCCCCAACCCTGGCAGTGTTCACAGCCAGGTTGGATGAAGCCTTGAGCAACCTGCTCTGGTGAGAGGTGTCCCTGCCCAGGGCAGGGGTTGGGGCTGGATGAGCTCTGATGTCCCTTCTAACCCCTTAACATACCATGAAAGTATGTTTATGGCTGGGATCAGGAGAAAACTTTCCAACAGGTAAAGCTGCAGGATAATTACTCTTGCAGAGCATCTTATATCTGCCAGAGACTTCAATGCTGGACACTGCTAGAAATCACATATTGAACTAGAGATATCATACTTCTCACTGAAAATTCCTATGTTCCTATAAAAATGATACATACCCCTACACACGTGGAATAATTTTTGGAGTTTGAAGTTTTTATCCCTTGTTATTGACTGATTTATGCACGACAAAGTTTGCATAATACTAAACACTTTGCAAAGAAATGTTAGGGTTTATCTTGTCCTTAAATGAGTTTATAAGATCTAACACATTGCTGGTTGATTTTTAAACATTTTTAGAAGTACATATAACTGCACAGAAATTAATTCACAGAATCACTTAGGTTGGAAAAGACTTCCAAGGTCATCGAGTCCAACCTCTGACTCTTCACCACCATGTCAACTAGATCAGGGCACTAAGTGTAATGTCCAGTCATTTCTTGGCCACTTCCAGGAATGGGGTCTCCACCACCTCCCTGGGCAGCACATTCCAGTGCTTAACAACCGTTTCCATGAAGAAATTATATGTGGCTGTTGCACCTAGTTTTATACATTGATTAAGTAAAGGATTTGCAACCCAATACTTTCACTGAAGTGATATTTATAATGCAATTTTGCTTTCTCATGATAATAACACACTCATATTTCCCAGTGTTGATTTTGTGTATATAAAATAAGTGAGCTGCTGTGTGTGGAGCAGTTCTGTTTCAGTTTCAGTTATCTCTTCTTACAGAGTAATTCACCTGAAATTACCTATATTTACTGTGGCATTTGTCTCCTTGAAATCCTGTTCTTCCTGGGCCTTGTTTCTCCCAAACATAGCACAAGCAGGTTCACTGCTGAGGCAGCTCAGCAGCTCTGACAACAACTGCACTAACCTTGTTGGATCAATCAGCAGGTGCTTGTCCAATGCCACTGTTACCTGCTCCGCAGGGTCCAGTCCTGTCTCTTCTGCAATATATTCACACTAATCTGAGCCCAGCTGAGAAATTCCCAGGTAAACCTTCCAGTTCATGTCACTGCAGCTGTTGAGAATTTAGAGATTGCAGGTCTTGACATTTGCCATGGAGATGATTTCCATGTGAGGCACAGCTCACCTGTCAGCGGCTGCTCAGCTTGGTTTGCTCGTTCCACACTGTCATAGAATCATAGAATCACAGAATCAACCAAGTTGGAAAAGACCTCCAAGATCATCAAGTCCAGCCCTTCTGGGGTTACTAGACCATGGCACTAAGTGCCACATCCAGTCTCCGCTAGAAAGCCTCCAGGGATGATGAATCCACCACCTCCCTGGGCAGCACATTCCAATGCCTGATCACTCTCTGTCTCCTTTTGAATTACAGCCTGTGAACTCCTAAATCCACCTGTTCTCTTCTCTCCTCCCAGATCCCCCAGTGGTGTGCCAAGCACTGCCTCTCTGCGCGGTGGCGGCACGGCGCGGTGGTGTGCACGCAGGTGCACAGGCAGACAGCAGTGTGGCTGGCCCTGCGTGTGGCTGACGAAATGGATGTCAACATTGGCCATGAAGTTGGGTATTTCGTCCCCTTTGAAAGCTGCTGTAGCACAGAAACTATCCTGAGGTTGGTGTGGTTGGTTTTTAAGGCCTTCAGGCTGACATGTAGCTCACAGCTCTAGGTGAGTGCCAAGGTTTGCAGCTGACAGCAGTGCAGCTCTGGAAAACAACAAAAAAAAACCCCTCAACGTTGCTTTATAAAGTTCGTGATTCATCAGTAAGCAATAATAGGCTTGAAGGAGGTAATTCTGCACTAAATCACAGTAGATATTTCAGTAAGCAAGGTTACTGTCCATGTAAAACTTCATTAAGCACCTCAGTAACCTCTATTTTTTCCCCTCTATTTTTTCCTCTATTTTCCAGTACAGGGGTGTTCATTACCATAAAATAATCTATCTCAAAGTAAAGCTGGAATTTAAAATAATCCAAAACCATGGCTAGAAGATGGTACATTCAGTGACAAGAGAAAAAAGTCTCTCAGAGGGTTTTTAAGAGATAAAAAATGCACTTAATGCATTAAGTATAGGCAGGTGACAGCAGCACCACAGAGATTCAGCTTTTGAGCCTCCCAGAAAGTTAGGAGAGTTACTTCCTCTGCTTCCTTAATGTAGCAGGCACAAGCTACAGAATCTAGACCATAAGCCTTTTTCCCAGGCACTGATTTCCAGAGGAGAAGAGGATACTCACCACATCTGAAAATCAACCACTCTCCCTTTTGTGTGTCCTTTCCCTTTCCACTGAGAGCTCTGTAAACCTCATCCTGCAGCACAACTTCCTGCAGCTGCTCCTGTTGTTCAAGGGAGATGAATCCTGTCCTCTCACACACCAAAATCTGCTTCGAGGACGCAAAGTCCTGCTGAGCAACACAACAAAAATAATCTCCTTTAATGGAATAATAGGGACAAAAGTGAGGAGGGCCCTACAGCGTGAATTAGTCTCTCATCTTGGTTCTGGTGCTGCCTCAAGTGCACCTTCTCTTCCTCATCTAAAAGTATTAGTTCTTTGCTCAAGAATATGTTTGGGGCATGTAATATGCTTAGATAGTTTGGAAGATGAAAGGCAATACAGGTTATGATTTTAGGGCAGAAGTATGTCTTCTTTTGCCTAGAGCATCCTTTCAACCATAGTGCCACCGAGTGTCATTGAATCACTTAGAGTTTGTAGCTGCTTAAAGGAAGATTTAAGCATGTAGCTGCTGAGCCTGTGATACTGTCAAAAGACTCTGTTCTTTTCAAATCTTTCCTGCTAGAGCAGAAAGAACCAAGCTGTCCCCAAGACCCTGAAAAAAATCTGAATATTCCAAGAAACTTTGTAAGAGTTTTCTGTTTCTGTGTTGCAGATACTGTACAGATGATATGCTACAGAGGGAAATGATGTCTACACCTCTCCTGACCTACTATGGGGTTATTATCTTGGATGATGTGCATGAAAGAACTGTTGCAACAGATGCACTGCTTGGCCTTCTGAAAGATGTCTTGCTAGCAAGGCCAGACCTGAGGCTGGTGATACTCACTGCCCCTCACATGTCCAGCAGACTGCAGAGTTACTATGGCAGCATCCCTGTGATCAGGGTGGAAAGCAAACACCATGCAGAGGTTGTGTACTCCTGCAGCATCCAGAAGAACCACTTTGAGGCTGCCCTAAGGCTGCTCTTTGAGATACACCACACAAGGGAGAAGGGGGACATTGTGATCTTCCTGGCATGTGAACAAGTGAGTGATGAACCTATACTCATATCTCTGCTTTGAATCAAGAGACAGCTTACATCATGTTTTTATGTGACTTATAAAAATCTTGTTACCAGTACCTAAGCAGATGTGCCAACAGGTTTAATTG
>NW_008690136.1:26975-27342 GCF_000695815.1 Acanthisitta chloris | reverse complement strand
GAATACATAACATTGGGTTTATATATGTAACAAGGAACTCTCACATTTTCTGTAGGCTTAAATAAAGCTCATCATCCTCTTGTGTGATGCAAACAGTAGCAAAAGCAGCACACAGGGACAGGCCACAGAGGCAGGGAGTTAATACACTGCAGCCTATCCTGGCATCAGGATCCCGAATACATAACATTGGGTTTATATATGTAACAAGGAACTCTCACATTTTCTGTAGGCTTAAATAAAGCTCATCATCCTCTTGTGTGATGCAAACAGTAGCAAAAGCAGCACACAGGGACAGGCCACAGAGGCAGGGAGTTAATACACTGCAGCCTATCCTGGCATCAGGATCCCACAGTTTGTCCCTGTTTAG
>NW_008690136.1:15376-26965 GCF_000695815.1 Acanthisitta chloris | reverse complement strand
AATGGACACATGCCCTGATTCCATAAATGTCCTACTGCTCAGGAATGTTTTTACATTAACTTGCCAATGAGATTTTTCCATTGGGATTCTCCTGTATGGCAGCAAACTTCCCAACCACTTGTATACACAACAGCAGGAGGGAAATGTCACTGCAGAGGTGTGACAGATAATCCAGGAATCTGCATGGATTTGGCTGTTCTCAGTAGTGGCATCTCTGAATCCCTGAACAGAGCAGTGACTCCTTCCATTCACTGCTGTCAGAGCAATCTGACAAGCAAATAAATAGCTCAACACTTACTACTACTATTACTATGATTATCCTGATAGTGATCTTTAATCTTCCACTCCATGTCATTAAATCTGCTTTAGAGCAACAAACTCACCTGAGTAACTCCAGGAGATAATGACTTTCCACAGCAAAGATAAATGACCATGAATACCTAGGTAATGTTGCTTTTCCCTGTGAAAAAGGGGATGGATATGAAATGCTTTTAATAATGCTAATAAACAGTTGCAAACTCCATAGAGACAGATTTTACAAGCAATGAATTCTCTGTATCAGTTCCCATATCTACAATAGGTAATTTCAGAGGGAAAACAGACTCTCTTTCCACTTCCAAGGACTGGGAGGCAAGTTTTATTTCTGATTAAAAGGGTTTTATTTGGACAGGGAAATCCCCTCCCAAACTAATATCACAATTTCTTTCTTGTTGAGCAGACATTCCTCAGTTTTCTCCCTCATTATGAGCTGTAACATCCCATGAATTCTTGCTCACTGTGATTTAAAGTTCCATATTGCTAATGGCTCACTGTTCCCAAACCCTCAACTGTCTGTAAATTAAACAGAAATATGAATTAACTGAGAACATCAAGACTGATGTGTTGCCTTGCTGCCAGCTTTGCTCTTTGAAGCCACTCTTGTATCTTTATAAGGACTTTTATAGGACACTTTCAGCCCATAACTCCTGCAAATGTGGTGTCACTCTCAATTAAAAACTCAGTCTGGATTTTCAACTTTGCCAATAAAACTGCTTTAAAAAAGTCCCTTTCAAACTGAACAAACCCATGAATTATTTTTGTATGCCTTTAAAAAATCGTTCACAACACAAATGGGTTTACATTTAGGAAAAAATAGACTAAAACAACAACAAAAATCTTTTAAAATTTGTATTTAAGCTCTGGATTTGTGAGTCATTGCTACAGGTCATGTTCATTAATGCAGCTTAGGGATCTTTTATTAAGTCTTTATCGAGTATATTAATCATTAATCAACTAAAACCTTTACAATACTTACATATTCTTAAATATATTAATTAGGGTAAAGTATGAAGGGTTTTACATACTTTGATGTTCGATGTATTGTAACTGGGCTAAGAACATAATAATTTCATGAGGCAAAAATACATTTCTCTTGCTTACAGGAAATTGAAAAAGCTTATCAAATGATCAGACAGGAACAGCCTAATTTAAACCCTGACCTTGGAGAGCTCATCCCCATTCCTTTATACCCCACAAAACAAGACCTAATTCCCAAACCAGCCCAAGACAAACAGAAGTGTTGCAAAAAGTACAGAAGAAAAGTGCTGCTCACCAAAAGCTTTGGAGAGTCTTTGGTTTGGATTAAAAACGTCACCTTTGTCATCGATGTTGGTGTTGAGAGAAGAAAGGTTAGTAAACGTAACCAGAAGCAGTTTGTCAAAAATGAGCTGTGCAGGAAGGTTTTTCAGGGTGGGGGAAAGGGAAATGTGCAACCTAGATTGGTGCAAATGGTTTCTAAAGGATCACAAGTTTTTCTCTCATAGCTCAGGTTCTGTAAGAGTCTAACATTCAAATCAAATAACTTTCATGGGCATCTCATGTGAAAACTAAGCAAGAAATCACAATGACTCCCTAAATTCAGTCAGAAGCCAACAATTTCAAGTTTGTAAAGCCAGATTAACACTGCCTCTCATTTGGTCACCAAACTAACATTTGCAAACTCCATCTCACCTTAGTTTTGGCCTATCAGTCATAACTATCATTTCAGTATCATCTAGATAGAGCAAAATACAATTGGTTCTTAGAATCAGGGAATGGACTTGGAAGATGATCCAGGCCCAACCACCTGCCCTGGGCAGGGGCACCTCCCACCAGAGCAGGTTGCTCAAGGTTTTTTGGGTACCTATTGCCAGCTTTCCTGGTTGAGTAGATTAACCTAATCCCTTGTTTAATGATTCAGTAATCCAGGTAGTTCCACAGACCATAGTACACCAAGGGAAAACTCCTTGTCATAGCTCCTCTGGGCTATGTGCTACCACCCAAGAACCTCAAAATGTTGCAATTTATCTAGTGAACCTTTGGCCTTTTACAGTTCATTCTAAACTTGTCCTCAGGTCTTGTTTTCCACCCTGGGAAGCACAACTGCAGCTGCAGAAATACCTCATTCCTTTCATTTATACAACCTCATGTCCTAAAGAATGAGTAACTCTGTAGGAACATGTCATTACACACAGACTGGAAGATGCACTACTACAGCTTGGTGACTGTCCTATGTGTCTTGCTAGTCAAAATAAATATCCCATTTATAGGCAAAAGAAACAATATCATGCAATTTCTTTCTATAATACAGAGTAGAATAACCAAAATTGAAGTTAAGTGTTCCAAAAATTTTTGGAGCAGGGATCATTAATCCTGGTTAGCCTTGAAAGCAGCTCAGGGAGAAGCTTGTGAAGTACTAGTACCTTTCATTTTCATTGCAAAAACCTGTCAGCTTTAAAGGGTCTCATGTGGGGGTTACAAACTAACTCAGGCTCAAGTCAAGCTAAAAAATAAAGTCATATTTCTGTGTGAAATGAACAACAGCCTAAAAGCAGTTTTCAATTAGGCCACACATAAGTCTAGTTATTTCTGAAACTGCAGTTGTCTTGGATGGCAGAAATGAAACTCACTTCCATGGTAATCTGAAACCCAAAGTAAAATCAGTGTTTCCAGACTTCTGTGAAGCTAAAATCTGATGCAATGGGAACAAATCACTTCCAACACAGTCCTGATGGCCATAACCGCTTCTGTTGGTTATATTCTCTAACCAAGTGCATAAGCATTTCTATTGCTTGTGCAATATTTACCTTTAATTCAACTATTTGGCCCTGCAGCTGAAGTTAGTCCTGTCATATTCATCCCTCAGCAGTTCAAACTCAAATCTGTGTGGCTGAAAGTTACTTGAACACAGAGGGAACACGGAAACTTTTGTGCAGAGCAATTTCTTACCTAAGTCTTGTAGTTGGGATGTATCATGAATTTACCTGGAGCAAAAGGAATTTGTCTCCTGCACTGAAGGATATTTTATCTTTTCCATTAAAACTCTGCTTCAAGCAGACAAGATTGATTCAATTGGCATGAATAGAAAGATGCCTTACCCAGGCAGCTGTTCTATGTCTTGCTGTGCACTACAGGGGCTTATGGGCATCATGTGGTGGCCAGAACAGTGAGTGAATTGGCTGCTCAGTTTAATCAAAATCCAGTCTAATTAAGAAAAAAATAAACCAGGGCATTGCAGATCTTTGGTGCAGCCCTTGTGTCCTGTGCTGAATTGTCACATTTTGGTACTAAGCCAAAAATCTGAACAAAATGTTATCAGACAACATCGGGATTCTGCCATTGCAAGTAATAAATACTCTTTTTTGATGCTTTTCTTGATAGTTACACATTTGTGCTTTAGTAAGGGACATTTGTCCAGAAAAAAAAGACATTCATCTTAGAGCATATTTAGAGTTCCTGTCAATTTGTCAGTGCTGACTGCTCTCATTGCCAGGCTGGTGGAATAAAAAGAACTGAAACTGTTACTACACTCCCTGTAAAATGACCTCGAGAAAAACGCGCTGCAGACCATTAATATTTTTGTAGCCTTCCTGTTCTTATCTGATGCTTAATATCTCTTTCATTTAAAGGTGTACAATCCTAGAATCAGAGCAGACTCTGTTAGGACACAGCCTATCAGCCAAAGTCAAGCAGAGATGCATAAACAAATTCTGGGCATGTCTTCATCAGGTAGAATCATTAGCTCAACATTTCAATCCATTAGCTCAAATTATTAATAGAATCAATGTGGCAATGTGAGGAAAAAATATTAAAAAAAGGTAATTTCCCTGAAATCTCTTCCAGGAAAACTCTTCTGTTTGTATCCTGAAGAATTCACGTACAAGGAAATGAAACCACATGTCCCAGCCAAAGTGCAGGAATCAAACCTAACCAACATGGTTCTGTTCCTGAAGAGGATGGACATCGCAGGCTTCACACACTGTGACTTCATCACCAGCCCAGGTAAGGCTGAAGCACCAATATTTCACATATTACTACTATTTTTGAAGGTATTTAAAGATTAGTTTCACCCTGCTATCCACAGCAGTGTTTTTTATTGAAGTACTTGTAATAATATCACCCTGCTCTGCCCACTTACCTGCTGCAGCAGCTCCCAAGTCAAAAGCTGCACTTATTAAAAAAAAAAGACCATAAAGAATCTGAATGGAATTGGAATGGAATAAAACAAACAAAAAAAAAATCAATATTCCAAGTATCTTCTCATCTAGGTTTCATATTATGTTCTTGGAGGCCACAAAGAAAATTTGTGTCCTGTTGTCCAAGGCATTGTACAGATATCCCACAGAATATATTCCTTTAATCAAAAGTTTACAACCCAAATAAACTACTGTTGTTATCTCAGGGATATATGGGGAGAAAATTAGCTTCCTCCATATCCTCCAGCATCTCCCACCTCAAATTTATAATAAGCTGTTACTTAAGGACAATATTCTTCATAAAACAAACCCAAATAAACTTTCAGTCTGAGTGGTAACTAATTCAAGCCTGAGGAGAATCAGAGTATTTTGGCCTCATGAGTGTCACCTCGTAGGAAACCTGCATGGAAAATGACTATGGAATACAGTTGGCCTGCAGTTAAATTTAACATTTATTTTACTATAAAGAAAATATATACTAAAAGGTATTGATGCTTTTAGTGCATATGAAGAAAGTTGCTCTTGAACTGTAGAACAAATTGATAAAATTATCCTAGGAAAAGCATTGAGCATTTTGGGATTTCCAGGCACAACGGAGATGGCATTCAGAGAGAATAAAAGGCTGGAGGCATTTAAGGATTTCAGAGCTGTAAGAAGTCTAAGTTTTGTCTGCATTTTGGCTAATGAAGCTGAAGAAAGCATCGTGCTGATGTGTACAGACCAGAAAGGCTTTTGATGAAGGCATGAGCTTTCCTTGGATGGACATTAAATAGGAAAAGGTTCCTGCTAACTAGATCAAAAGTTTGAGGTCAAAGTAGTGAATAGTTTTAGGAATTACAGGAACAGTGTGAGGAATGTTAGACAAACTGGTGGAACAGAGACAAAATCCCACGAACACTATAGGAGTCCACTGAAAGGAGATGAGAGTCTGCACAATTTCCTGGTCTCCTTCCCCTCCCCACAATCAAACATTTGAGACAGAGCTTTAAGGGCCCAGTACAACTCTTCCTTTATCCTAGGACAGATCACACATTGGCTTTCTTTCCACTTTATCCTATCACACATTGGCTTTCTTTCCACTTTGGAGCAGGCAACAAACTTTTTTCCTACTAGCACTTAAGTTGCTCCCCTACCACAATCCTCCAGAGATGACTCCAAAGCTCACACTGTGGGAGCACAGTTTGAAGTACCTCCTGTGAAATGCATTTGTCTGAAAGCAACAGGAATACTCAACTAAGACATTTGTGAGGAGAGTTACTGTATTATTAGATCAACTTACAGAACTCAAAACACATGTCAGCCTTTCAAGCACATAAAACCTAGAATGGTTTGGGTTGAAAGGGACCTTAAAGATCCACCAGTTCCAACCTCCTGACATGGGCTTGACCATTCCATGTCTCTTCACCTCCTTGGACTTGATTTCCCTTTGAGTAAAGATATTGCAACATCTCCCATGTGCCACAGACTTTGCCCTGTTTCTGTCCAACTAACATCCTCACCTCTTCTGTGCCATTGAAACAGATGAAGCCTTTGGAGCTTTTTAACCCATGGTGAGTTTCTCCTAAACAAAATAATGTTTTCCCTAAGAGTAAGGTGTGGACAAGAACTGTCCAACCAACAAATCAGAAGTATTCTGAAATTCATAGCAAGACTTCAAAGAGAAATACATCACAATCCATTTCCTGCACATGAAGTAGAGAACACACAGCCGAAAAGAAACAAAAATTACATCACTAAAACACTTTATTTCTGCTCAGCAACAATGTTCACAAGGGGCTTTTTTTCCCTGCTGCTCTTTGAGGAAAAATAAAAGCCTGGATTAACTCTGACTCATTACTGCATTATGAAAGCAACAAACATGTCAGGCTTACAGCTGCTGCATTTAATTCCTGCCACAATGGAGAGGAGCAAATGCAGGAGGCTTGTTACCCCTTTTAGAATTCATGAGCCATATGAAAATGGATCTGGCACTGCAGCTCTGAAGTGCATTGTTGGGATTCCTGTGCCACTAGAGCAGCGATGTGTTTACATTTGGATCAGTTGATCAGCAAGATCTTTTATATAATGGGGCAAAAGAATTCCAGTCCCACAGATCGCAGTAATGTTATGCAGTTTTGTAAATCACTGGAGGGTTTTGTAAATCAGAATACTACTAATTAATTCTGAGATTCAGATTAGATGTTAGGAGAAATGTTTTCCCTGTTAGGATGTTCAGGCACTGGGATATTGCCCAGGGAGGTGGTGGAGTCACCATCCCTGGAGGTGTTTAAGGACAGACTGGACATGGCACTTAGTGTCATGGTCTAATTGACAAGTGGTGTTAGGTCATAGGTTGGACTCGATGATCTCAGAGGTCTTTCCTAACTTGATTGATTCTGTGATTCTGTAAAAATCCTCATTTAAGCTATGAAAATCAGAATAAAGACGAAACTGTGTGAGATTTCTGTCAGGAACCAAAAGCATTTTGCAGGTTCTGCATTCATTCACCATTACCATGAATAATCTTCAGATTAAAATACTTGCCCTATTAAAACATAGTCATGGATCCCATGAAATCTGAGAGTTGTGCTGTTACAGCCCCACTGAGGATATAGAAAATCCATAATAACCAGAGTTGTATAAATGTATATAATTTTAAATTGTTTCAGAAAAAGATCTGTTTGTATATTTTGTCATTACAACTGTCAAAGACAAACTCAATGCACCATGTAAGATCTCAACAGAGATCACTTCACGGCAGGTTTATTATCTTAAGTTTACTTGTTAATTCTTTGATGGTTTAATATCTGAATGTCATCATAGAATCTTCAAGGCTGGAGAAGACCTCTAAGATCACTGAGTCCAACCATTAACCTGTCACTGCTGGAACCCCTAAACCAGATCCTCCAGTGTCAGATTCAGACACCTCTGAAACACCTCCAGGGATGGTGACTCCACCACCTCCCTGGGCAATATCCCAGTGCCTGAACATCCTAACAGGGAAAACATTTCTCCTAACATCTAATCTGAATCTCAGAATTAATTAGTAGTATTATATTTCTCCTCATGAAAAGCTTTCTGATAGCATAGCCATGGCCATTTCATGGTCTGGGCTGCACAAATCACTGGAAAAGCATAAAAGTAATTGGAGGAGGTAAGGACCAAACAGCTAACATACACAGGAAGCAAAGTATGGACTGCACAGCCTGACCCTTGGCAGCAGTTCTGTATCCACAGGGCAAGAGGTACCAGGAACAGGAGTCAGGGCAGTTCTTATAGCCCAATAACTGAGCACTTACCCCACTGAATGGAGGCAATTCCTTAGAGCATGGAGCTGGTATCACAAAAGCTTGCCCAGAGAAGCTGTGGCTGCTCCATCCCTGGGAGAGTTCCAGTCCAGGCTAGATGGAGCTTGGAGCAACCTGGGCTAGTGGAAGGTGTCCCTGCCATCCACTAGATCAGGAAAATGCAGGTCAGGCTCTGTCCAGGCTGCCCCTCCTGGCAGAAAAGCACAGCAGGGACCATTACCAACCAGACCGGAGGAGTGATGAAGCAGAGTAAGGGGGAATGGAAAGACTGCGAAGTATGAGCTTGGAAAAGTAATTTTTAATGATTAACTCTAGCTTCAAAATAATAGTTATAGCACTGGTGGCTTCAGAGCAAGACAGACTCATAAGAAAATCTAACCTCACAAGTTACAGGGGGAAAGAGAATCAGGATGAAACTGCACACAGAAGCTTTGTGCTTGCAGAAGAAATATCTCTGCATGATTTGAGGAAAACTTGGCACTAGATTTCTCCCTATCTTCAGTCTGCTATCCAAGAAGCAATGTTAAAACCAGGAACAGCAAACACCATTCCCCAGAACTATTCTCCCTGCAGTAACTACTTTGGCAGCTCCTCATGCTGTTCAGCCTAACAGAAGCTGGAAAAATTTGGGGTTTGCCAGGCAGTGAATCAGCTCTTTAAAGACAACATCCCTTCACCTGACATTCATGTCAGCTCTGACTTTATAGCAGTTCTTTCCATGGAAAGAAAAGATCTATCAAGAAAAAGCTATTTTACATACTCAGCACTGGCACAGAGGAGGAGACCAGAACACAGTGGCTGTGGATCCTCCAGGTAAGCACAAGACAGCAGTTAAATGGGCTCTTAAGAATCATGACATTTATGTTTCATTCCTGTCTCTAATGCTCACTTATTATAGAATTATAGAACTTGTTACAGCATTTTAAACAAGAACAAATCCCTTAATCAGTTCCTTATGATGGGGAGGTGTCCCTGCCCAGGGCAGGGGGTTGGGGCTAGATGATCTATATGTTCCATTCCAAGCCCTAAAATTCCATGATTCTATGAAATTCTATGATTCTTGTGCAACAAGAATAATACTTTTGTATTTACTTACTCACACACTGAGCACTTCATTTCAGCCATGTGGGATGGGATACTGAAATGAGTACAGGTGCAGCAACCTTTAGAGACATAATTTATTCTGTTCACATGACAGGTATAGAAAACTGAAACAAAGAGTTTCAAATTTTAAGCCTAAAATCAGATCATCAGATACATTATTTCAGTGCTAACAATAACACCGAGTTACACATTTGCTTTAAGAATGATCAAGAGCAGGATCTGTATTTACATACACAGATTTCCTGAACCAAGGCCAGAGCAACAGTCTTAAGTAGCCAAAGAACACAGGCAAGGGAAAGAAAATACCAGCATAGGAAATACCTTCTAAAACTCCAGGGGTGTGACAGGTTCTTGTCACAAGACACATCCTGAGAGCTTCGTTCTAACTTTGCTCCTGTGAAGCAGCAGTGGAGTCACAAAGCCTCGATGGCAGCAGCAGTTGGGGCTGGCCAGAAGCCCTACAAATAGCGACACATGCTGGCTAGAAATCATTGTGAGACAAGGCATGTTTCTGTTCTTTAAAGCAGTGTTTTCCTTATCTAAACATCTACTTTTGATTCATCATAGTTTCTAGCTAAATAGGAAGCACAGCACAAAGAACTCTCCAATGACCTCTTGCTGTTCCTACACCAACTTCTTATTGATTTTGTGCCTCAAAATGCAAAACCATAGCTGAAACCACTCCTCTTTTCTTCTTTTTTACTGTCCTTCCACCTGCTCTAATCTACCTTTACTATCTTGTGCTTTCTAGAGCAATAAAACTCCAGGAGTTTTCTCTTTTCTTTTTTTTCCTTTGGAACACTCATAGCAAGACAGGGAAGTAATTTGTGCTTATAAATCTCAAGACAACTAACTCCAGGGTATAAAAATGCAAATTACTGATGCTATCAGGGGATTGAAATTGGCTGCCATATAATCATAAATTTTGTAAGTTCTAGCACAAACCACTTTGTTGATTTCAGGAAATAAGCTTCCCATGATTTCCTGGTAATTACTCTACATCTGAATGACCATTTTTACTCTTCCTGTCTTTTCAATCACTGATACTTATCTCCTGTCATTGACTCCTGTTCATCATCAGCTCTTACTATTCCTTTCTGTAAAATTCCTAAGTATCATCTTCTCAGATGCTTTAGCTTTCCCAAGGGCTCATCTTTTATCCCACTAAACCATGTACATCTGATAGTAAATGTTCTCTTTAGACAGAGAGGCCTCATGTTTACAGGCTTGAGGGGCCAATGCAAACCTCATGAAGTTTAACAAAATGAAGTGCAAGGTCCACCAGCTGGGCCATGGCAATCCCAGGCACAGCTACAGGTTGGGTGGAGAAGGAGTTTAAACCAGCAGTGAGGAGAAAGACTTGGGGGTGATGGTGGATGAGAAACTCACCATGAGCTGCAGTGTGAGCTCAGCCCAGAGAGCCAATGGAATCCTGGGCTGCATCCACAGGAGTGTGGGCAGCAGGGCAAAGAGGTGATTCTTCCCCTCTACTCTGCTCTGGTGAGACCCACCTGGAATACTGCACACAGTTCTGGTGTCCTCAGCATAAGAAGGACATGGAACTGTTAGAGCAAGTCCAGAGGAGGCCACCAAGTTGCTAAGAGAATTGGAGCATCTCCCCTATGAGAAGTTTGAAAACTGAGTTAAGTGAAGTCACAACACTACCAGATTTATATGCTGGAGAAGTTCTCTAAAAGCTCATGTAAGGGGAATGAATAAACTATTTTTCCCTTCAGATATTAGTAACAAAAAGGGTTAAAACCAAGAGGTGTTTGCGTGCTTCTCATTTCACTTTTCTTCTTTACTTGATTATAACTAATTAATTAGAGAGAGATGGCACTAAACTAACAGTTCATTGCCAGCTAAGCTAAAACCTCAACTCCAGATTTTCTTGCAGTTGTGGTGTTATGGCTAAGTGTGACCTACCAGCTAATTACTGCCTTGCTTTGCTTTTGTGGTGCTGCAGAAGGAGGGACAGAGTACTGCCAGATCCGTAATGAATGCAAGAAATTATTCCTAGTCCTCTCCTGATGAAGGTACAAGAACAAGTACATCCCCTGCCTGTGTGGGCAGCTGTGGTGGTGCTTTGGTTATTTTATTTAGAGAGATTTTGGCATTACTCTGCAAACTAACAGCAGCCCACAGAAGCCTGATAAATTGCCAGTGCAGTCATTAGCTTCCCAGGGCTGGGGATGAGGCCAAGTCCTGCTGTAGGGGAATTTTTGCCACCAGCTCCAAGGGGACTAGAATTGTACTTGTTATCCATAAAACAGAGAAAATATCAAACAGTTCCTTAAAGTGGAGTAAGGAGAAAGTTGCTGCAGTGAGAGAAGTTATGAATATAAATGAACTGGCACCCAAAAAAGATAGTGACCATTACAACAAGAGCTGGAATAGGAATCTACCTTTGAAAAGAGCTGGGAGGAAAGAACCTTCACACTTCAAGAGTTCCCAAGTTTCCACTGAAGTCTTTCATGCTCTAACAACTACTTCTAAGAGCATAGGCTTGACAACCACTCAGTCTTCAGCTTCACTCTCTATAGGTCCAGAACTGTAGCCATCATAGTTGCATATCAAGCTCTTGTTTAACCAAAGGGATCTACTTTTATCATCATCATATTTCCTACAGCCCTGCTCAAGTACTCATTTCGAGTAGTTATTTGCTTAATGCTGTCATTTCAGGCATGTTTTTTACCACTGCCAGC
>NW_008690136.1:0-15343 GCF_000695815.1 Acanthisitta chloris | reverse complement strand
AGGACAAACACTGAGATAACACTTCAGATTAATTTTTTCAAAACCTGGAAAAAAGTCACTGAAAAGCTTCACTTTCACCTATGAGTGCTGAAAGCAGTGAATAATAGTAAATGGTTAAGGGGTTCATAAGGTGGTTCTGTCTCCACTGCCTCAGATGCAGAAATCCAAGAGAAAAATAGGGAAAAAACAATGGCAATGGAGAAATTCAGCAAGATACTTGGTCACACTCCTTTGCTATTTACTCCCATCCAGCTTCACAAGAGCTACTGCAAAAGCCCTTCTGGGGTCTAATGAGAAATGACTGATGAGGTGCAACAATCAGTGATGAAAAAGGTGCTTTTGTGTCTGTGTGTATAACCCATTTTCTGTACCTTCTGATCCTGAGGGTTGTTTTCATTCACCCTCACCCCTGAAAGAGGAAGAAACACATATAACTTGAGGAGGTTCTCCCCAGACAATAAGCTTAATATGCCATTGGTTGAAAGTGACTTAATTGAACAATTAACACCAGGCTAAACACCATCATCTCCCTCAGCCTCTCCTCATAGCACTTGTGTTCCAGACCCTCCACCAGCCTTGTTGCTCTTCTCTGGACACACTCAGCCCCTCAATGTCCTTCTTGCAGTGACCGGCCCAGAACTAGATACAGTGCTCAAAAAGCAGAAGCAAACCTTCCTCCCAAACACTCCTGGCAGGACTTCACTCTTTAGCATCGGAAATATAAACCGTATCACTTCACTTCAGATTCTCCTCTGCTTTCACCTCTCAGACCCCATTAAACACTCAACTTTAACCCATGCTATCCCTCAGTGTTTGCCTCCATTCAATCCATCTCATACTCATGCTCCCTTCTCCCTGTGCTGCTCAAATTCACTTATTTCCTCCTTTCCCCCCCCCAAATTAGTCTCTTAGTCTACTTAATTATTCTCCTATATTCACTCATTAAATTATTTTTTCTGCCTCACTGTTCTCACTTCTGCCAGTGGAGGTTGTAAGGAAGTTATGACCTACAATAAGAGAAAATTGAACATTTAATTTTGTGGAGTGAGAAAGCACAGCCAATTTCTAGGGAGACATTTTCTTTTACTACATTCCCATTTTTCTTCTGGCATCATCAGAAACTATGTTTTAAAAAAATAATTAAAATAAAATGCCAAATACCTGCAGAAATAAGGCAGTTAAAACATCTGTAATTGCTTGCTTTTTGGTTAAAAAGCTCTTTCCTAGAGCTGTTCTCTTATCTCTCAGCACCTCTCAAACATGACCATTACTCTTTAAAAGGAGCAAAACGCACACAGAAGAATACCAGAAGGCTGCCAATAGTGGAAGGAGTTTTGACACAGTTTGGAGGCTCAGTGCTGTGCTCAGCTTTGGGCACTCACTGCCCAAAGGACATAGAGGCACTGAGCGAGTCCAGCCAAGGGCAACGAGGGCAGCAAAGAGCAGAGCACATGGGCAAGGGCTGAGGGAGTTGGGCTTGGTCAGCCTGGAGAAGAGGCTCAGGGGTGACCTCCTGGCTCTCTGCAACTCCTGCCAGGGCTGGAGAGAGTTGGGAGATGTGTGTCCTGCCAGGGCTGCAGGGAGAGGACTAGAGGGAATGGCCTTGAGCTGAGCCAGGCAGAGTCAGATTGGATGTTAAGAGAAATGTTTTCCCTGTGAGGGTGTTCAGGCACTGGGATATTGCCCAGGGAGGTGGTGGAGTCACCACCCCTGGAGGTGTTTAAGAGGCATCTGGACCTGCCACTGGAGGATCTGGTTTAGGGTTTAGGGGCTCCAGCAGTGACAGGTTAATGGTTGGACTTGATGATCTTAGAGGTCTCCTCCAACCTAGATGATTCTGTGATCGTTATCTCTTATTTCTTCCTCCAGAATGTTCTCAGCCTTCCATTCATCTATTACTTTTACTTCAAATAGAAGAAGTTGAATTCTATCACTTTCACACAGGAAATACACAACTGAAATATTATCATGAGAATTCAGACATTCATTTCTATGTAGTCAGTTTGAATTCTCTTTCTTCTTTCCTCAGCTCCTGAAAGCCTGATGCAGGCTCTAGAAGACCTTGATTATCTAGCAGCCCTGGATAACGATGGAAACCTTTCTGAATTTGGAATTATTATGTCAGAATTTCCCCTGGACCCACAGCTGTCCAAGTCCATTCTGGCTTCCTGTGAATTTGAGTGTGTGGATGAAATGCTCACCATTGCAGCCATGGTAACAGGTACTCATAAATCACCTCCTACTGCATGGCTTGTGCCACCTGCCAAATCCAGGCAGACTCTTTCCAATTCTATCCACACAGGCAACCCAAACCCAAACTTTTGTTATTCTCATCCTGCTTATTTCAAGTATATTAATATCTTTGGCTGTTTAAACCTTGACTTGGTATGCAATGAAACACGAGTGATGAATTCCTAAGCAGCACTTCATTTCCATGCTTCAGCTGCCCATTAGCTTCCAGCCTTTTGTCAGGAACAGCCCTTCAAAATGAACCTTTTATGCCATATTAATCTACATTTGATACAGACTGGAGCAGCAAATTACAGAATCACAGAAACATTAAGGTTGGAAAATACCTCTGAAATCACTGAGTCCAACCTGTGACCTAACACGATGGCACTAAGTGCCATGTCCAGTCTGTCCTTAAACCCCTCCAGGGATGGTGACTCCACCTCCTCCCTGGATAGCACAATCCATTGTCTAATCACCCTTTCTGGGAAGAAATTCCTCCTAATGTTCAACCTAAACCTCTCCTGGGGGGAAGTTCTAACTAAAAACAACATTGAACTGTACATCTACAAATAATTACTTTGTGATCTTGTCTCTCTACTTCGAGTATGTTATAAAACTAACATAACCTTGGAGTCTGAGGTAACAAGGACATGACTCCACAGGACACCAAGCTGCATTAGTTGTTCTCCTTATAGCACAACTTTTTATGCTCAAGCTGGGCTGATTTTCAGTAACTGGAAGGCACAAACTTCAACATACAGGGGCAAATTAAGGCATTACATCCATAGATTTAGTTTCTTTCTATATTAAATACCCATATGCTTGGATTCTGGCTAAATTGGACTGTGCCATTATGAAGCCTTTTTGGCATCAGTCTAGGAGAAAGGTGCTCACCTCCCTTTGTGTTTGCAGCACAGATTAACTAAACAAGAGCCTGAAAGGACATCCACAAAAATTAAGCCTTAGTGAATGCAGTAGGTTCAGTTCCTCAGCAGCAATCCAACTGTGGAGACTAAAGGAAACTGAGGAAAGAAAAACCCAAAAATACTGGTGGAGTTAACTCTGTGTGTCTTAATAACCAGTGGCTTGATTTCTTTCTAAGCTCCTAATTGCTTCTTACATGGACCTCCTGGGACAGAGGAGATTGCTGTGACTTGCTGGAGAAGGTTCTCACACCCTGCAGGAGATCACTTTACTCTCATCAATGTCTTCAACGCCTTCAAGGAAGCTGCAGCAAACCCCACAAACCAAGGTAAATGTGCCCAGAGTGAAACAAAGCACATTGGAACTAATTTGGAAAACAAACCAAAATAAAATAAAGATCTGATTGGTTTTTGTTAGCATCTAGCTCACAAACCCTTTTTGAATGATTCCTTCTAGAACTGCTGAACACAGGGAGAAACCTCTGAGTAGCTACTGCTAATGATCATTAGTTTTAGTTAATTAACTCACTGAAAATGACCTAGGACAGTGTACCTCATCCAACAGGGACACATAAGCACCATTCCAGTTGTCATTTGATGTGACACTGTGTACTTAAGATGTGAAAGGACATAAACACAGATCAGAAGGGCCTTGATTCCCCCAGCAGCCCAACAATTCTGGTGGGTTTGGGAGCTGTCAACTGAAAGGAATGTTTAAGGGAAAAATCAAAAGGAGTACAGTTCAGATTTACAGGAAACCAAATAAAAACCACTGGACTGTACAGCAGAGAAGCTCTGCACAGCATTTTCTGTGCTCAAACATCTTGGTCTGGTTCATTTCGCCCAATTCCAGTGCTTAGAGACTGCAGTGATAAATCTGCACACACTAGGTAAAACCTTTGGACAGGAAAAGTAGGAATGTTTCCCATTCAGTCATGCTGAATGCTGAAGGGAGGTCCAAGAGAACCTGTCCTTTACCAGCACTACAGATCTGACTTCAGCTCCACATCCAGCCCTGAATCCAGAAGGCCTGAAAAAATAGTGTTGCTACTTATTCTCTTGGAAGTTATTACTTTTAACAGCCCAAATAAGGGATTTTATTCAGACAGAAATAGCTAAAGTTCTATAAAACTAAGTAAGGATACCAAGTATTGCCCACTTACTTTACAAGCAGCATCAATGAGCCTAAGCTGCCTGTATGGCTCATTACCAGAATTTCAGGCAGTTCTGACACAGCTACTTGCTCCAAAATGTTCTTTAGTCTATTGCACCAAAAAGCATTTCCCAGAGCAGTATCTCTGGGGACAGCACCTATCAACAAGGCTCTGCTTTAAGCCAAAATGCTGTTTCTTCCTCCACAGAGCTCAGTAATGAGAAATGGTGTCGTGATTACTTCCTAAGCTGCTCTGCACTGAGGATGGCAGAAGTTATCAGAGCTGAACTAGTGGAGATTATGAGGCGCATTGAACTGCCCATTTCAGAGCCAGACTTTGGATCCAAAGCCAATGTGCTGGGCATAAAGAAAGCTCTCTTATCTGGTTACTTCATGCACGTAAGGAAAAACACCGTGGTTTCATCTTACTGCATTGTTAAAGTAGATAGAATGATTTCAGAGATCTTAAGTTTGGTAGTGAAACCTCCTGATCACCAGGAAGGATAAAAACCATTTTTTTCCCCAGTGTATCAAACATTTGTGCCCACTCCCATCTTTTCCCTGGGGTTAGCTCTCACAGCATGGAGCCCACACACTTCACACAGTAAGAGAACTGTCAATATGCCTCTCACTCAGAGAACTCTTTTACCTCAAAATACTTCTTAACTCCTAATATTCTCTCAGACATTATCTCCTTCTTGAAGATGTTTTTGTGGAACCACTCTGGAAAGAGAGAAATGACCTGAATATATTTAGGTGTACATAATACACAGCTTGATCTCAACCAAGCACTCTAAGTGTAACTGTAAAGACAAACAAGAGAGATCAATTTACTTCCACTTGAACACATTTTCATTCACATCTCTCTGCTCCATCTCAACACAAGAATGACCTCTCCAAACTGCCACACATTTCAAGGGCTCTGCTACACACTGTATTTTAAACCCTTATAATTCTTTAAGAATATATATATTTTCACTTTCAAAGACAAGTTCAGATACTCAGTGTACAGGCTTGACCTCATTTGTTGAGGTTTCCTTTCAAATACACATATCAACATTTACTTTAAGCCTCATTTCACACTATCCAACCCCTACCTTTCCCACAGAAATTTGGGAAGAGGTTTAGCCTCTCGAGTCGAAAGTATCTGAGGGCAATTTTAATTTCTGGTTTTAATATAAAGTCAAACACTGTTCAGTTCAGCATGGATAACTCTCTGCATTTTTCTGTTTAGATTGCTCGTGATGTAGATGGCTCAGGTAACTACTTAATGCTAGCACACAGACAAGTGGCCCAGCTCCATCCCTTCTCATCCTATTACAACACCAGAAGGATTCCTGAGTGGGTTTTGTTCCATGAGTTTAGTATCTCAGAAGGCAATTCCATCAGAGTCGTCTCCGAGATCTCACCTGACCTGTGAGTTAACAATGCTCAAACTGTTTCTCCACTCCTACCTCGACCACAAAACCATCACTTTGGGGGGTTAAAAATGAATAAATCAGTAAAATAGGCGTAAGAGGAAAGCACAACCTTCATACCTAGCGAAGCAAGAGGAGCTGGCATCACTGGAAGGGCAAAGAAATTGTTGCTTTTCAGACTTTTAATATTCACTAGTGAATATATGTGGGATAAATGTTATGCCACTATTGTTCTGTCACTGTGGGTGGCTTTGCTTGATACCTTCATTTTCCTCCAAAACACTCACTGAATTAAAGCTCAGAACTCTTAAAAAAAGGGAAGAGTTGTGATCTCAGACCCTTATTCCTCTTTTTCTGCAAAACAAAACATGATTTCAGTCAGTTTTCTCTATTTCCTGACGTGTTGTTGTTCAAGTACTGCAGCAAGTCTCACTATCTGCCACTGGAACTGTAATCAATTGAAGGAAAAAACACCTTATAAACCGCAAAAGTTTCAAAGAGAAAACAATTCAGGAAGAGTTAACAGAGCAGTGTTCTCATACATTAATCTAGCTGGAAATATCTTTGTTGCCTGAAAAACCTATTTTCCGGCAAATCTCTCTTTCTCAACATGTTTTCTGTACCCAGCCAGCTAAATCATCCCCTCTCAACTGTTTATGGATTCAAGAAGAGAATACAGTTTCCCTCCTGCAAAAATCACTTTACACAGAGAATATACATTTCACAGCTCTATCTTTTCTATTCTCCATGTTTATGGGAGAGCCTTTTCCATGATGTCATTGAACCAATCTGTTCAAACTCAGGAAAATGACTCTTTCATGCAATCAGCAGCACTGAGAACTGAACAAGCACCTCGAGAGCAGACTGTGTATGAAATGCAAGTCCACTGCAAGCACAAACTGCTGCTCACCTTGCAGAGAATTTGGGTTATTTGCAGCAAGGTTTGGGTTGAAATACCAACTTTGTGGCTGTATGTTGTACAAGGCTTGAATGAGTTGTTCAAACATTCAAATCCAATTCAAAACACTTCAAAAATTCAATTAAAAATAACAGTAATAATAATAATCTTTTCTTTCATTTCCTCCCCAGATTTGTGGAGCTGGTGCCTCAGTATTATTTCAGCAACCTTCCTCCTAGTGAAAGTAAGGATATTCTGCAGGAAGTGATCAACCACTTGTCACCTGTTTCAGCCATGAAGGAGAAACAGAAAACCACCAATGACAACAAAGAAAATGAAGAATTTCCCCAAACTCCCTCTGAACAGAGATGTGTTATCCAGTGATTTTAGGCTGAACCATCACATATTGGACAAGCACAAATAAAAACAACATATGCAACACATCCTAGCCCATGTAATTGTGTCAAACCTAGGGCATAAATGTGTTTAACAGAAGAAACAAAGAAAAAGCACTTTTCTCAGCCAAAGGAGTTGTGTACATTATTCACATACAAAAATACATGACTAAAAAGATAAACTTATATATTATATATAATCTGAAATAAATAAGTACATTTATATATTATATATACTTACATATTTCAGATTCTATCTTTATATATTATATATACACATATATACTTATATTATGCATTATCTATATTAAATATATATATTTCAATATACTGAGCAGAACTTCCAAGTTTCCTTTCGACATTGGGTTTTTATTGACTGATTAATTATGATGCCAAAGTCAAATAACAAGCAGTATTAAAAAATACCAGTTTGATGGACATTTTCAGCTGTCCAGAAGAAGTATCTGAACAGCACAAATGCACTAACCCAACATCAGCCTCCTGGAAACAATGTGAAGCCAGAATTCTTTGTGAAAACCTGGTGTCTGCAGGTAAAGTTCAGACTGAGAGATAGTCTTTGAGTTTATCCATAATCACGTTCATTCCATCAGCTGGAACTATCATAACAGTCCTCAAAGGCTTCATTGGTACATCATCAAAGGACCATCTGCCACCCAAGCAGGTGTCGCTTTCCTCTTGCACGGAGTAGCTGAACTTCAGAAGGGCTTTCTAAACAACAGGAATGAATGCACTCAGATCACAATTTGTAATCAGCATCACGACAATATACCAGCTAAACAAAGCAAAAATAATGAACTTATTCTGCCCAAGGCTTATTAAGAAGTTTTCTGCCCTCTCGAAAGGTAAACCAAAAAGACCTAGAAAAGAATCCACTATTAAGTGTTTTAAACTGTTTTTCACAGAATTTATGTAATTCCTCTTAAATTCTAACATGAATTATAGTCTATGCCTCATTCCAGATGGGTTTAAGGCAGCATCTCATTCCATAAGATCACAGTAAGAAAGGCCAAACCTTAGGATCCACTGTGCAACTAGCAGGGATCTTTGACCAGTAACAGCAACATCAGGCTCTTAACAGACCTTCAGCCCTGGAACAAGAGCAAACCACTGCATAATGCTGAGAACGAGCAGATCAGCCAAAACCCAGACAAAAGGAACAGCAAGAGAGTAGAGGTAGAACAGAGTCTGCATGGAAGACGAAAGCTTGGTGTGGGCAATGTGTGGGAAGCCTGAGGCAGTGAACAGGCTCTGCTGCTTCCATGGCTTACACCGAAAACTGCTCAGAGTCCTACAAATCACCACATCTGTAAGAATATGAGGCAGAGTAATCCTCTCACACTGCCAGGAGAAATCAAACATGAAGGGGATGGGCACCAATCTCTTGGGAAGGCTCTAGATGGTCAGAACCACTGAAAGACATTCATGCTCTTTCAAACAGGCAGGTGTCTGTACTGTGTATTATTTCTTTTCAAGGCTATATACTGCATACAAAGTCCCTTTTTATTAGCTTTTCTAGACAGAATGCCTGATGGATTGGAAAAACTCACCTAACAAATGTTTCTAGTTCTCACACATGTCAGATGAAGAAGTAGGAGCTGAACCATCAAGTAGAAAAACTTGGCTAATCACTTCCCTTTGTTGAGAAAGTTAAGATCCATTCTCTTTTTAGGTTTGCTATTTACAACAGTATCCCAAGGCTGTAAATATGATTTTGGAAGAACCACCAGATTAATTGAGTGGAGTGGCTTTGCCCAAGAACAAACAGTTTGAGCAACGCAGGCCCAAAACCTTTAATCAACTCCAAGTTTGGGTGTAACAGATTTTTTATCTGCTCCCTCAATACCACTATCAGGAACAGAATAAAGCACCAGGAACTGCCAAGTGCAGAAAGGCTTCTGTCTGGTTTATATGGCTCCAAGTGCCTTCCTCACCATGTTTAATACCATTTTATGGCAATCTAATTGCCATTATGTGTGATGAGGGAGTATATTCACTCCAGCACTGATTTACCACACACACATTAATTACAGAGATCCACTTAATCTAATAAACCCCCATAATATTTAAAAGTAATTTAAAAAAACCAAAACACAACAAAACCTGTTAAAAAGAGAAGCATGTTCAGTTTGGGCCTACCCACTTGAGCTGAAAGTTATTGCAATTGAGCTGAAAGCACAGGAATAGCCTTTAAAGTGCCACTTGAAGTACCAAAGCAGAGGTAAACACAAAATGGGCCTTGTGGAATGTGACACCTATGGACATCACAGGTTTTCCCTGTCAGCTCTTCAATCACATGTCCATATTCAGTTGGTTCAGCTGCTGGGGCAGGAACACAAAGGGAAAATCCCAAACTTGTCAGTGCATAGAGGCTACAACACTTCCACCATGAATTCATCCACTCACATTATTCTCCTCCCCAAGAAATAAAATTACAGCCCTATCACAGCCTCCAACACAGAGCCAAGAATGATTACACACAGAAACCTTTGCCATTAAGCACACGATGCATGTGCAAGTGCTTTCTCCTGTAGGCACTGCCAGAGATGAAAAATAATGGTCTCTTGACAAAGCAATAATGTTGTTGAATGGTATTTTTAAAGCTTTGGGGGAAAAAAAGAAGAACAATGAAAAATTCTTTGCATCTCAAAGCACATTTTTAATTTAATTCCCTGCAACTTCCCCTCACCTGATTTGGCTTGGAATCAGCAGAATTGTATAGGTTGCCTTAGGAAATAGGAAGCAGTGTTTTTAGCTCAGTATTTTAGCACTTTTTATTAATATACTTGTCCTGAGTAGAATAGACACAGAAAAAGGAAGTGATAGCTACTTGTTTGGGTCTTCTGAAGTTTTTTATCCTGAGCATTTTTTGAAACTAACAGGTATCCAGAAGGAAACAGATAAAACAATACAAAAATAGCTTGCTTGCTCTTCTCTCAATACCAAAACCCCCTGGATTTAACTTTAAAAGATTTGTGATCACCCCTTGTTAAAAGCTCCCCTTGAATTTAAGGTTAAACACCTTTTATTTTTTTGCTGATATGTAAAGAAAAATACACCTTTTAAGTGAAAAGAATCCCATATGTTACCTCATAGAAGAATTCTTCCTCTGCATTTGCAAACATTAATTCCTCCTTTGGCTGGTTTCTCCCTTCCCTCTTCTTTGATTTGCTCTTTGTGGCTTCTGTAAAGGTCTTGCTGATAAGAAGGTAATAGTGGCACTTTCCACAAGGTTTGTTTGTTCTCTGTGCCTCAGTCAGTTCTTTCCTAAAGGAAAATAAATGTTTACACATTTGCACAATTTAAAACTATGTTTACAAGCACAACTTTAATCCTGAACAAGTGTCCAAGTAAACCTTGCAATCTATTAGTATAGGAAGGATATATATATTGCAGCTTATTCTTTCACAGGTGATTCAGAAAACAACCTTTGCATGTGCATTCCTAGGACATAAATGCACTATTTGTACTTTAAAATAATAAAAGTATGGATCTTTTTCCACACCTCACAGGATAAGCCTTTTTCCCAGAATCTTGTCCCTGGTAGAGTCTGAAATGATTCTCAGTGCAACTGTCCTGAAGAGACATCACACTATCACTTCCATGAGGAATTACAACTGAAGAGCCAGAAAGACTCTTGCCCACCCTTGTGTCACATATGTTGTCACTGCAATACTCCAAAACCTTCCAGACAAAGAGGCTGAGATCTGAATTTGACCTGTAGCAAGTGCTGTGCTAGTGGTAAACCTCACAGCTGAGCCTTCAGGCACCTCATTTCCTCCTCTAAAAACCTTCCTGATCAACCCTACAGACATGTTAGCAATTCCTCAAAGGTCTGTTTAAATGAGCCAGGAGTCAACTTCATCTGACTTCTAATGTCATTGCACATGAGAGAAGAGAAGGTTGTGTGGAGACCTCAGAGCAACCTCCAGGAGCTGAAGGGGCTCCAGGGAAGCTGCAGAGGGATCTGTGTTAGGAACTGCAGGGACAGGACAAGGAGGAATGGGGAGAAATTGAAAGAGGGAACTTTAGATTAGATCTTAGGCAGAGGTTTTCCCTGTGAGAGTGGTGAGACACTGTCCCAGGTTGCCCAGGGAGGCTGTGGCTGCCCCAACCCTGGCAGTGTTCACAGCCAGGTTGGATGAGCCTTGAGCAACCTGCTCTGGTGGGAGGTGTCCCTGGATTCATTTATTTACTGTCACCCATTTTATCATCTGTAAGGTCCATTCCAACCCCTAAAATTCTATGATTCTATGATCAATCCAAGAACTGGTAGAGATTAACCAGCACCTAACCTGCTTTACTCATTCACTTCAAACTAATCAAAACACTGAGTATGTTTTTAATAGGCCAGAACTCATCCACCTTATAAGCCTCAATCCAAATCCTCCATTCCAGAGTCAGGCACAAACAGAAACATCCAAGCTGCGTATTAGCAGCATGCTATAAAAGTTCACACTTTTAAATTTTCCTAGATCAATATGAAAATAATCTACCATACAAAGATAAACTACAGCACACACCCAGCTACTTCTGTACTAGAAAAGCACCGACAAAAATAACGTTTTCTGCTCATATCTTACTTGTATCTATAGTATCACCTGCCTTAACATAGTTCTATATATGTAAGATTTCTGAGAAAATATGAAGAAAAAGCACTATTCACCATCATGGCAAAAACCCCAGCCAAACTTACTGAAGCTGCTGGTGCATGGGCAGAGCAATCTGTGGTGGAACATTGATGAACCTCTCACTCAGTATCAGTCCCACAGGCTTTGTGCTGTCGTTCAGGAGTTTGCTCAGTTGTTCAACCATGTGCTGCTCACAGCTCTTCTCACAGCGGCTCAGAACCAGCTCTTTGATCTGCTCAGCACACTGGGTACCCTACAATCAAATGGGATGTTTTCTTTACCTCATAGAACAACTGTTTGCACAAGAAAATCATGGATATCAACTTCAAGGGGATTTCCTACAGGCCTAGTGGCAATTTCCTTAAGCAGCCTCCGCAGCACTGCACAGTTTCTCTGGAATCCCTTACCAACCCTGAACTGAGGGCAAACAGAGGTTGTTAACTGTTAGAAACAGAGAGGAGCTGCAACACCAGTGCATTCCACAGCAAAACTCCAAAGCTGAGGGAGATGAAAGTAAAGCAATACCAGAGACTGACAGCACAGATACCCTGGAATTATTAGACTAGTTTTAACTCTCTATTCCATTCTTTGTTATGTGTTTGACCTTCAGCGAGTTACTAGATCCAACAGAAAGTTAAGCGATGTGCAATTTTACAACCCTAATCCTCCACAGTGGAATTCAAATCCTGACCCAGCTGTCCAGGCTTGTTAAACAGTGAAGCAAGCAGGATGCAGTCTCATTTATTACTGACTAGATGTTACCAAGCAATACCGACCTTCCTTTCTGTTAAGTTCAAGCAGCTTATAAAACCAAACACTTCATCATCGTCTTCGTCATCATCACTGTTGTCTTCCTGGACTTCTGCTTGCTGTTTAACAAAAGAGAAAAGCAACAACTCATCTTGACATTCTATTTGCACTCTGCAGCCAAAGGTGTTTTTCTTTGCAGGAGATGCTGAGCAGATGACAACCATGGAGGCAATGTGGACAAACACAACCAGAAATCCAGTGCTGCATCACTGAACGTCTTGGTGTGCTCAGAGCCAGCCAGATACAGATCCAGGTCATGCATCTTCTACAGCAGGGGCTCTTGAAAGGCACTAAAGTTTGATAGCTCACATTTAGTAAGCAGCATCTCACTACAAGGGATGGCAATATCTTAAGTAAAACCAATTTTGTTCAGTTTCTAACAAAAACCTGCAACGTCTTGAGAACCACAGAGCAACAAAGCTTTGCTGGAGAGTGAAACAAAAAGCTCAACAAAACCCCATCATGAAAAAGTTTGGGAATATATTGGGAATGGAAGGACTGGAGTAAATTTGGGCAGAAAAACTGTTGGCACAGGGCAAAAAAGGAATGCACAGCAATGATCCCATGGTACAACAGCACAGTGGGGGCAGATGTTGGGGTTTGAAAGCAATGTGGCCATGACACCTGGAGCACTGTACAGCACTGAGCAGCTTCCTCAGCCAGGAGCATCTCAGGAGCCTCTGCAGAGTGCTCCACTACCACAGCACGGCTTGTTCAGGACCCATTTCAGGACACCTTCCTCTGCCCAAAGAATTCTGCATGAAAAGAAGCTGCACACAGGGTGGTTTTGTCAGTATCTCTGCACCTTCTGAGAATGCAGGGACATCACAAGGTCCTGTCTCTTATGGAGGTGGTAACAAACTTCTCCACAGCACTTTCAGCAGTATTACTACTCTACTACCCCAAAATTCAGAGACTGAAAAGCCTTCTACATGTAAAAAGAAACCACCACCACCACCAAATCCAATTCCTACTTTGGTTGGAAGTAGGCATGGAAAATTTCAGCTTCCTTGGAGGAGTTATTCTCAAAGCAAGAAAGCAAATAATTTAGACAGTATTCCTTTCTGAAATACAGAAACTATGTCATTTCAACTTCCTTCACAAATGTAAATTCTGTCTTACCTTGACAATACTTCCAATATGGTTCTGTTGTATCAAGATATCAGTTAACTCAGCAGTGTTAACAGGAGCTTTTAGAAACAACTGGAAAACAGGAAACAAGTAGTAAGTTTTAGGCCCTGATCCCTCATGGGCCACTTAGTAGAAAATCAAGTCAGAAAAGCCTCTAAGTTGTTATGCAATACTCTGTTCCATTTTAAATTTCCATTTATTGAGTTTTTTTATTTAACTTCCTTCAATATAGTACTGTAAAGACTAAAAATCAGCTCCTGGACATACTGCAGATTGAGATTTTGCATCTCTGGTATCCTCTGGAGCTCAGTATGACCTGAGTGTTTGCTGAGCACAGGCTTACAACAGGAACAGCCAAAAAAAGATGGGGAGCTGCCACCTTGAACAGACAAAGCACTTGTCTGTCTGTTTTGTCAGATAATTTAAAAAAAAAAGGCTCCAGGAAGCTGATTCAGAGGGAATGAGGTTTTCTGACAATTAATGCTACAACAGAAAGATTACATAAACTGTAGAAGAAGTGGATGAAGTTCTTCAAACTGTGGTTTAGGAGACACATTCACTGTGGCTGTAACTAATCTCTATGAGCTGAACCAAAGTAAAACTATGAATTAATACAAAGAAGGTGAACTGATGTCTTTAGATACTATTTATCTATAGCTATATCAGCTAAGCTAACAAACAGTTAAATTACCTGTTGCAGTAACTTCTTTATCCCATTATAATCATTGTCTGATATGGAATGTGCTTCAAATTCAATATTCACTTCCTAGGAAGCAGTAAAAAAGAATATCAAACACACTTGGCAAGAAGCTGTACCATAACAAAGTTAAACTGTAAGAAGCTTGAACACAGTAATAATCAACACCAGAAACTGAACTGATTTATTTCAGTAATTTCAGCAATGGCTACAGTTATCATTTCTTCTGTCATCTTTAAAGAGCATCTGTGAAAGTCACTTTTTTGAACTAACTTGCAAATTGTGCTGTGAACAAACCTCTAATGCTTTGCTCCTGCATTCTGGTTCACGCAGTTCTGCTTACTGTAGCCACGCAGACTCTTACTGCAGAGAGGCTTGAACCAGGCAGTTAAGTTCTCCAAACACAACATTGTTTAGGTTGGAAAAGGTCTTCAAGATCATCGAGTCCAACCATTCCTCAGCACTGCCAAGGCCACCACTGACCACATCCACATGGCTTTTAAATGCCTGCAGGGATAGTGACACCACCACTGCTCTGGGCAGCTGTGCCAGGGCTTGCTTGACCCCTCTTTCCAGGAAGGAATTTTCCCTAATACCCAATCTAAACCTCCTCTGGCACAACCTGAGGCCATTTCCTCTCCTCTTGTCACTTGTTACCTGGGAAAAGAGACTGACCTAGTTGCAGCTTTTCTGGGAGTTGTAGCTACCCCAGTTCCCATTATTCTTGCAACAGACCAGACACAACAGGTGTATTAAGGCTAAAAAGACAGACCAAAGTTTCTGGATTTTCAAGACAATAAACCAAGGATGGCCTAAAATAAAGCAACAAGCTCTTGTGAAACTGAATTCCAGTACAACATTTTGTACAACAAGGGCCTGGAGTGACAGGACAAGGGGGAATGGCTTTGAGCTGAAGGAGGGCAGATTTAGATTAGATATTAGTTAGAAATTCTCCCCTGTGAGGTGCTGAGGCACTGGCACAGGTTGCCCAGAGAAGCTGTGGCTGCTCCATCCCTGGGAGTGTTCCAGGCCAGGTT
>NW_008690135.1:3084-14449 GCF_000695815.1 Acanthisitta chloris | reverse complement strand
CCCGGGGCGGGCACGGAGCTCTGCACTCCCTCCGTCCTAGGACCCCGCAGAGAAGCGGCAGCGACACGTCCAGCGCTGCCCGCAGAGCTCGGTCACGGGGCTCGCCTCAGCACCACCGGCCGCAGCAGTGCTGCTCTCTGCGGGGAGAGGTTCTGTCCGTCCCCCCAAGAACCACACGCTGTGACAGAGCCGCTCCAGGCCCGGCCGGACAATCCCTCGCCGGCTGCGGAGCAGGACACACTGCAGCTCTGTTTCCAGCCCCGAGTAACCTAAATCTGCCTCAAGGGCATCATCCTGCTGTGGCCGAAGCAAACGGCAAAATTTTCCTTGACTTCAGTGCTCCTGGACTCTGGTTTGAAAAAAAAAAAGAACAAATGAAGTGGAAAAGAAAAGGATACTTCTCAGAGAAAGTGAATTTAATCCCTTTCCCTTTTACTTGAATTTCAGAATTTAAGACATTAAAATGATTTTTTTTTCAAACTCAAACAAATTTCTGCAGGCTTTTCTCATTTCTGTGAACCAGCTCTTACACAAGGATCAGGGTTTGCACTCGGCCGAGCCCAGGCACCACAGCAACCAACCACCTGAGGGTGCAGCGAGCTTGGAGTGGCTCCTGAGGACCTGGTGCCAGCAGTGATGAAACTCCTATCACATCTTCGAGGGAAAATACAGCTTAGAAACGAGACCTGTGAGCTCCAGCTGAGGCAGAGCCATGGAGACACTAAATCAGAGCAGAGCAAGGAAACCTCTGGGGAGCAAAGGGGTGAGAGTGGAGCTTACGAGGGTTGCTCGGAAGGAGAAGGTCCCCGAGAACTGTCTAGGGAAAAGGTCCCTGGGCTCTCACTGAATGCCAGGTTTGCACATGCTGTGGGACCTCCTGTCTGACTCAGGAGATGACACTGAGCACCTCTGCCAACACCCACACCACACAGAGAAAAAGTCTGTGAGATCTGGTGATCACAAACCATCTGATGACCAGAAAACTATCCTTGAATTGTCAGCCACTCATAATGCTCATCAACTGCTTGGAGGCATGAGAGAGAGAGAGAGTTCCACAGGATTTCATTTGTTTGTGGTGCAATAAATCTGGGTGAACATTGGCCACACATCCTGGTGAGGTCAAGGTTTCCAAGCAATGACTGACTGAAGGTCATTTAATGCAATTCTGCAGGAGGTCCAAGGAGGGCCCCAAGAGTGACAGAGACTTACCTGAACTGCTTTTTGTACGTGCAGGTGCCAGAGACAGTTCTTGCCCTTTGGCAGATTTTGACCCAGAAATGGACTCGTGTGGGTTCAGGTCCAGCTCAACGTGTGTTTGGCGTGGAGCATGGGCTGCAGCCCTGCTGCCAAGCAGCTTCCAGCCAGCAGTTCCCAACCTCAGGGAGTGAGTGGAAAGACAAGGGAGCGGGACAGCTGGGGCTGCATAAATTATCAGTCACGGTGGATGATGTATTGATATGTAAGAAGAAGAAAGAGCAGCCTGGGTTGCTGTTTGCAGCCAATGCATTAGGTGAGCTAATTAAAGAAACAAGAAGGAAAGTACAGTCAGTGGAAAATGAGGTAGCTGACATCTGGGAATGGAAAAAAGCATCCTGCTGGCCATGCCAGACCACCAGGAGTCCCTCCACGGCCAAGGCCATGCTCTGTGCAGGGATCGAGCAGGGCCAACAGGCAGAAGGGTTTTTTAGGAAGAGGAAGGCACAGCAAGGCAGAGAGAAAAGGCAAAGAAACACTGCTGAGCCCTGAAACACAAAAACAATAGCAATTTGGGTCTGTTCCTACAATTGAGATCCTATTTTTTTTCTACTTCACACCATCATGCAACTCTTCAGATTAAAACAACTAGGGTACTTGCCAATACCTTGGTGAATCCACAAACATTGAGGTCTCCAGGGATTTTTCAATTGTTTTTTCTGTTTGCTGGTGTGGTTGGAAGGCAGCCTGTAAGGATGTTCTTGCCAGCTGGGATATCCCAGAGGATATGTTCCTTCCTCTGTTTTGCTGGCAGCCATGAGCAAAAACCATAATGAATGACCTCTTTTCTCTTTTCCTTCTGCACCAGCTGGCTCTGTACCCCTTTCCCAACCTCCACTTGCATCATCCACCAAAACAGAATCTCATTTCCCTGATAAACAGACTTCTTCAGGCTTCTCAAGATAATGCTTAATGAAAAAAACCCAGCATAATGGAAATACTTTGCATGGGCTTCCCTCTTTTAAATGGAGTTACTTCTTTATTTCAAGAGCTATTGGAATAAGTCATTTCCCTCTATTCTGCTAATCCCAGCTCCCTGCACATCAAGGCATCCTAAGCTGGCCATATTGAAAGCCATTAGATAACCTTCACAGGGCAGAAACAGAGCTCTCTGGGGGTTGCTCTGATTAAATAGTTTGCCAGAAGGAAAACACCGAGTGTGTCTTCACATTCTGTGTCAAGTGGGGGGGAAGGAAAAAGCAAGAGAATCAGATTCTTTTCTCCAAGTATTTCCTCTGGATTCTTTCTTTGCACAGAATGGGAGCAGAATGTGGGCCGAGGAGTGCTGCGGTGCCGGTCGCAGGAGCAGCACTGGCTCAGAGCCTGCAGCACCGGGGCCAAGCCCCAGACTGGAGACCAGGCAGAAAGGGAACATCCCAGAAAGGCAGATCTCAGCCTCCAGCTGAGCCCAGAGAACCATCGTTCTGCAGAATCTGGTACTTGGCTGACATTTTCCCCCCTTAATACTTTCTTTTTCGCATTAAGTTTTCTCCAGCTGTTCTGGTTTGTGTCCAGTTTGCTCTGTGGGCACAGCACGTTACTTAGCAACCAGCATTAAAGTTCGATTATTGTATTAATATTGATGCTATCATTGCATGAATCATGATTCCAGTAGGAGGAATAATTTAAGTTTCTTTAAAATATTGATTTTGGAAAGATACCAAAGTGCAGGCACAGGGGGTTGAATCCTCTGGCATAGCAGCTCCAGGATGAGCATCACTGGCTGCACTGGGTGGGTGGGATGGAGACCAGGAAAAGCTGAGGGAAATTCTGGGTTAGTATTTTGAAGGGCCAGCCCTACTCGGCACAGCACAAAAACATTCCCACTTTGGAAGGAGTTGATGTTCTCATGTATACAGGAATACCTTTTTCCTGGAGCCAGAGAGATTTCCAAGGCCACAAACATGAGTGCTGAAAACCTTACATGGAACCTCTAGAATACACTGGGAAGTCAAAAGAAGTCATGAACACAGAGTTCTGTCAAGGCTTTCAATCCTTGGCACATAAACCACAGAAAATGGGTTATATAAATAACATTCTGTGAAAATGTCCTTAGCAGTTGTTCTTTGACACATCTTTAAGATCATAAACTTCACTCTTTTTAATGTTTTTGGTAAGACTTGTAATGAGAAAAGACAATTCTGAAGTCCTGACATTAATAAGCCTCCGTAAAAAGGTCACCTTCCCCTAAGAATGTTTTATTATCAGTGGAGCAGAATAGCTGTGAATGTGTAATGACTTTTATCTGATGATTGCCCTGTATCCTTTCTAAGGAAAGGCAGCTTCAGATGTTGATAATTTGCATACAAGTGTTGAAGTGTTTGGCAGCAGAAAAACAAACTGGTTCAGAGAAATTAATTATAAAGCAGCCTTAGAAGAGACATGAAAATTAACTTCTGATGTTCATGTGTCTCTGAGAGGTTTTAAGAAGCACCACAGGACTGCCTGTCCCCGGGGACACCACTGCACAGCTCCTGGCTGCAGTCAAACACAGGCACTGAGACTCCCTTCCTGTATCAGTCGCTGCAAAGGCTGCTCCTCATTGCACTTGGTGTAGACACTCCACCACTTGCATTTGGCAGCACATAATGGATTGGGGAGGTACACGGAGAGGAGACACAGACAATATAGATACAGATGAGTGTTAGTGACAGCACGAACTCAGATTCACAACTAAGACCAACAGCCACATGTAAAAACAGAGCTACTGTCCAGGAGAGACAAATGCTTTCCAAAGGGGAATCACACGGTCAGAATCAAACCAAACACACGTGGGACAAGAGAACTCATGGAACCCCTGCAGGGACTGCCAGCCTGGCACGGGTGTGCTCAGGGGTACAGAACCTGTTCTGCAGTAACTGGCACAAAATTGCAGCTCAGAAATGTCCCTCCTGCCCACCACGACCCCCAGCACAGTGTGTGCTCTGCACTCACCTCGAGTTAGGTTTCCCCAGGAGAACTGCGTGTTCACAAATAGCTATGCCAAAGCTCCTTTGCTGTTTTGAGTCCTTACATTTCACTTAATTACTCCCAATCTACCACCAATGAAGGCTTTCCAACGAAAGCTGCCTCTGTTAAAAACCATTTTTATATACTAATGATCTTATCTCAGGAATGCTTTTCAAAGAGCAGTTAAACAACAGCATCCTCCACTTGCCAGGGGTCCACACAGTGGAAAGCAGGGATATTTCTATAATCACTGTTTCAAGAAAAAATTGTTTTCTAAGAGTGCTATCTGGGACAAAGGCTTTGCCTTGCTAGGAAGGCCATTTATCTGGGGACCAATTAGCTGTGAACTTCATCAGCACAACAACACCAGTGCTAACTCATCGCATTTCAAAAGAAATATGATGGATATTCACAGAGGATGGTTCTTTGCTGCAAACTGATGGCCCTGGAAGCCACTCCATGGTGCTGCAGGTGGGCAGAATGCCACCTCTCAGAACAGCACAGAGTTCCCTTCATGTGCCAGAGCATCCAAGAACAAACAGGAACAGTTCTGAGGGATGAGTGAGAGACTGGGAAAAGGGATGGACAAGGAACGGGGGAGCGAGGGCAGGACAGGCAGCAATGGAGATCATCGCTTTTGTCAAGTAGCTGGAGAGATCTGAACTGGAAATGGGACTTAGCCAAACAGGAGAAGTGAGGACAAAGGCAATCCAGGCTGCACTAAAAGCATGAGGATGTGCAACTGCAGCTCTCTAGGAGTCATATGAGCTGAAGTTGAACTCTTGAGGTGCTTCCAAGCATGTCCTGTGCCATTTGCACCAATTACAGGGCTGCTTTCCAGCCTGCCCTCCAGTTTGGAGCCTAATGTGAAACAGGAGGAGCCTTAATATCTCTGTATTCAGGAGATGGGTATTTAACCTAATTTTTCCAAACCCTAATTGCATCCTTATTCTTCCTAATACTGAGCTAATAAATGAGGCATTCCAGATTCCACCCTGGCACTTCAGCACACCATAAAAAACTACACAACAGATTAAGCAACCATTAGCTGTGTCGTTCACTCTCAGGCAGTGCAGCTCCAATGCCACATTTCACAGATGGGTTTAGCAACTGATGTCTCGCAGGCAAGAGCAGCAGGCTGCGCTGATTAAACCAGAGTAACAACACAATTTGGGGCTGGTTCTTCTGGTTTATTGTACCAAGTTTGATTTGGTTTGTGCTTTTACCTTTCTGTCAGCAGTGCATCCTTTGGTGATGGCAGAAATCCAGTTCCAGCGACAGCATCCCCCGAGCAGCCCTCACCGCCAGGGGAGCCACGAGCACTGGGACATGCTCCCTCATGTCTCCATTAAAGAATGAACCACTGGCAGATGAAAATACTTATGGTTGCCACAAAACTTGCTTTGTTTTTCACCCTGTCATGGATGAAACACCTTAATGTCTTCCACATCAAAGAAATAATTTCTTTATGTGGTATCATCCAATCTGTTTTCCATTCCCAATCTCCATTCCCTTAGAAAGCTGAACACTAATTGGTATTCAGTGAGTAAATCGTCATTAATTTTATTAATTATATCACATTGTTCAACACCCAAGATAAGGGAATTACTGTTCTCAATACCAAACAGTGATGCTGCTCCTGTCAAGAAAGAGGGGTGAGAGGAACAGGTAAACAACTCCAGAAGTCTAGCTTCACCAGGGAATGGTGACTTTTATCAGCATTTTTGAGCCCCAAACTCTGCTTGAAACTCTGGCAATAAAATACCCCTCTCCTCCCAGCGGGAGCAGCAGGCACCCCTCCTGTCTGACTCTCCCTGCTGCGTGAGCACACACTTGTCATGGCACACAGCACTGCCACCCTGGCTCTGACACCACCACTGAGCTTCAAAATACACAGGCAGGAGTTCACAAAGCTCAGGTTAATCTCTATGTTGGTGTCTGATTCAGGAAAGCAAGAACAGGCTTCTCCAGCTCCTACACAGACAGAATTTATACAACCCCAGCTCAGAACAGGAAAAGGTTTTGTTCAGAGCCTGCCAAGAAGATACAGGAGCTGGAATATATCTGAAAATAGACTCAGGGTCCAAGAGGCAGAAGGACCCACAGCATGTCTGGGGGAGCCTTGAATTCCAGAGATTTTCATGTGTTGGACAAACATTTTCCTTTTCTTTTCCCCTTTTTTCCCCTTCTATTGCACCAGCCAGAAACAGCACAAAAGTTCTCTAATCTTCAGTACAAAACTTCTCTAAGGAGCTGGAATATATCTGAAAATAGACTCAGGGTCCAAGAGGCAGAAGGACCCACAGCATGTCTGGGGGAGCCTTGAATTCCAGAGATTTTCATGTGTTGGACAAACATTTTCCTTTTCTTTTCCCCTTTTTTCCCCTTCTATTGCACCAGCCAGAAACAGCACAAAAGTTCTCTAATCTTCAGTACAAAACTTCTCTAGTTCAAGGTTGGATGGGATGAGACTTGGAACAACCTGATCTAGTGTAAAGTGTCCCTGCCCATGGCAGGGGGTTGGAACAAGGTGATCTTTAATCCAAACCATTCTGGGATTCTATGATTCCATAATTTCCTGCTCTCCTGCATGCAAAACTCAGTGTGTCTTCTAAAACCTGTTGATGTCCAGAACAGAACCCTCTTAGCAATGGTTCTGCACAGCAGCAGTACAGCAAGGCTCCCTCACAGCCAACCCTGCTGCAGTCATGCAGGTCAGCATGGCAAAGGCAACGAGACATGGTGACACTTGGCAGTGTAAGTACTGTGACACCAAAGCTGCCCCCTGCAAACCTGCACCTCCTGCAGTGAGCCCAGCACCGTCAGGACAACATAACCAGCAAACCAGCCCAGTCGTCCTCTCCTCACAACCCCATCTCTAAAGAACCTGTGAAACCAGCCAGTTTGGGGAAGTTTGAGTCACCTCTGCTCGTTTGGTCGCCAGCTGCTCTGGCACCTTTCCTGTAGCTGTGGGAGTGAAGAGGCACAGAGACAGGTTCTCGCCCCTGGAGCTGCAGGTCTGCACACGGCAGGCAGTGAAGTCAGGAAGGATTGCTGACATCAACACAGAGGAAGATCTGAGAAAACTGAAGGAGAGGAGGAAGAGCACTTGAAGTGTTCCTTTTGTCTTGGCTTTTCTTTTTTTTTTAAAGAGAAACAGACTTGGAAAAGGACATACCTGCACAGGCCAATTCCCAACTGCACTTTCCAGTTTTGAGTCCAGAGATGAACAGGCTGCAGTGGTGTGAATTGTTACAATAACATTAAAAATTCAGCAGAACTCATTATCCTAAATTTAATCTCTCCCTCTGAAATTCTGTCAGACTCATTATGTTGGTTCCCTTTTTGACATGCTTTAAGCTCCTCCAGTGAGCAGCTGTACAATAGCAATAATAATGATTAAATTGCTGTCCAAAGCTTCACTGGACATCAAAAATAAGTAGATTAAATTCACACTTACAGCCACTTTTAAAAGAAAATTATCAGTGTCCCAAAATGGTGGAGCTTATGATATGTCCTTATGGAGTAACTAAACTCCAGCTCAGAGCAAACGCCTCATAAGCCTTATGGACACAGGGCTCGAGGAGTCCAGGTCACAGCCCTGATGGGAGGTTTGGCTTTCAGGGAAGCAAAAGCTTGACATTTCATCCAAATGTATTACAATCTCCACCCTTAGAAACCTGCTGCTTCCTGCCACCACAGGGCTCCTGCTCTGCATTCTGCCCCCCAGCCCCAAACCCTCACAGGGCTGCTGATGCCTCTGCCGCCAGGTGGTACACACAGAGCAGCTTTCCAAGCCATTGCAGGTGTTCAGCTAGGGGCAGTGGAATCCGTTCCGTTTTTGCAAGTCATACCTGCCATGGGTTCTGGATTTCTCAGAGGACTCCTCTGTCAGGCACACAAAGGTTCTGCATTAAACAGTCTGCTCTGCTCCACCATGCACACCCAGGCGTTATTGCACTGGAGTGGCTGCACAGATCCAGCTCTCACAGGACTTCATAAACGCAGACTCGGATTGCTGCACACCTCAACCACATTCCCCCAGCACAAGGCAGGAGCGACCACCGCAGCAGAACTCCTCTGGGGCAAACATGCTCCCTACACCACACGCCGGGGAGGTTTGCACCCCGAGAACTGCCTCCAGCTGGACCCACACCTAACCTGCCAGTGCCATGTCCACTGCACAGCAGAGCTCAGGCTGGGCCCTCCCAGCCCTGTCAGAGCGACACAGTCAGGACCTTTTCTCAGCACGTACACTGCAGCTCCACCGTGTCCCTCAGGGTCCTGCTCTGGGTCAGGAGGGGCCTGGAGCGTCCCAAAACCATCTGCCCTTGCCAGCTGTATCAGTAGGCCTAAAAGGAAACCGTTTCACCCTTCAAAATCTCTTTCATTTCTGATCTTACACAATTTCTTCAAAAGTATCACTACACAGAGACACCCACAATTAAGAACACGTTACAGCATGACTAAAGACAACACCACCTCTTCTCAATGAAGGACCCACTGAAATCACTGAGGTGTAATCAGTACTCTAAATTAAAACACAGCGTTTTCTTGAGGACAAGTAATGCTTACTTTTCTGGAGGGGAGAGATTTAAATAGAGCAGTTTAAATAGGTGAAAATCATCAACCAAGTTTGTAATTAATGGTAGCAACTCATTAACTATAGGAGTGAAATCACTGCAGCTTCATTAGTTTATGAGATCTGTGGATGGGTAACCATTTACTCATTCAAGTATATAAATCATGCCAGGGTTTCATTAAGTGGTGTAATGACTAATGCAAAGACTGTCCATCAGGGCTGCAACGAATCAGAATAGCTTTTTAACTGAACTGCAGCACCCAGGAGTTAAGTGGGACACAAACAACATATAAATTTTGTGCTAATTTCTGCTTAAATTGTCAACATTCCCACTGAGAATAAGCAAAACTGACCCTCAGCTGCCCTGGTAGGTCATGGTTAAAGGAGTGAAGATACCGAGCTGCACCAGGTGTGTGTGCTCAGTCCTTTGAAGCATGCTGGCTGTGTCCCAGTGTGCATCCCTAAATAAAACAAAACTGAGCTGAAAAGTCACTTTGAATTGTCATTAACAAGCTCTGCACTATTTTAATTGGCCCCCTGGTGAGTACTGGCCTTGGTGTGGGGACAATAAATTGCCTTTCTGTGTGAAATTTCTGATTTGAATCCAACAGTAAAAAACAGTCCCCCAAGCTACAAAACCCACTGAAGTACATAATATTTTCCCTGAGCACATGAGGAGAGCTGAGAGCACCAGGTCTGGCAAGAGCTCTCTGTGTGTCCATCCAGCACTGGGAACCAACACACAGCCATGGGCAGGCAAACTCCAGTGGCCAACCCTCAGCATGAAACCAGCAATGGTGATTGAGTATTTGAGCTCAAGACTAAAACAGTCCAGTTTTTGTACATCAGGAATGTTTGGAAGCTATGTCACTTTAGCTTCTACAAAGGCTTTTTCTACTTGTTTTTACATTGAGCCACAGTCAAGCAGTGCTTCTTCCCAAGGGAGAAGTATTTCCTGGATTCCTCAGCCACAGGCTCCCGTGGGTTCTGCAGAGCCCCAGCTGAAGTGTTGCACCTCATGCTGGACCTGGGTTTCCCAGCATCACTCGGAAGTCAAAGCAGCACAAAAATGAGTCAAGTCCTCCTACAGAAAGCAGGAACTGAGCCAAATCAACCTCCAAGCAAGCTCCATCAGTGCTGTTGCCACCCCCTATTCATCAGGAACAATGAGTGCAGGCATTGAAATTCCACACTGGTTTGATAAACAGAGTGCTGCTTTTTTAGTATGTCACACTTAGGCAAGAGAACAGATTCTGGCTGTAAAAAAAGTACCCTTGGAACCTGCTTTTATAGTTCTTACTTGAAGTATTTCTCAACAGTCTTCTCATCACATGCATTTAAACAACTGCAGCCTCAGGAGTGAAATAACCAATAGCAAAACCACTGACTTTTCCAGGGCATAAATGCAAGTCCTACATGCAGGTCACAATTTAATGAGCTCACAGACAACAAAACCCCCAAACGAGAGGGGAATCAATGCTAATTACAATGGCGAATCCCACAGTGTCTCCAGTGCATCTGTAGTGTCACTCACCTGCAACCACCAACTTTTCACATATTGATTTTAAGGGCGGCATCAGGCATAGCACCTTGATGTTCAGCGTGTCCCTCTGCCCTCAGATTTGGGCTGACAGGGATCAGACAGCCAGTAATTGGTAGGGGGAAAACATCCCATACTCCCCAGGCATGACTGGAACAAAAGAAAACCCAGATTCATGAATATTTAGCAAGTTTCCACACTCTTATGCATGACAGATGTATTTTGGTTTTAAAAGAATGTCAAAACCATTCACTGCAGTTCCCTCGTGTGATTAGAGCCCCTTTTCCAGGAGCAGACGGTTTTGTGGCTCCATCCCACACCTTCTTCCTGAGGATTGATTTGGGGCTAGAACTGTTCAGGGAGGAAAATGGCATCCATACATATTTGGTGACTTTTCAGTTATATTTCTCTTTGGGCTTCGAGGTTGTTTATATCTGCTGTATATCTGCCAGGAGTTCTCCTAGTCACTGCTCCCATTAGTTCCTTGGAAAGATCACCAAGACAGAGGAATCACACACAACCACAAGTGCCCCCCGAGGAGTATGTGAGCAGCAGGGACACCAGAGGACAAGCCCTGCTGGCAGCCAACGTGGGGAGCCCATCTCCACCCGTCCCTTGGGAACACAGGGCTGGAGCTGCTGCAAGAGCCAAGCAAGGGGCAGAGGGGTACATGAAATGTTCCATCAGTGCATTCAATGCCTGGTGATAAAACACTCTATCCATTCTGAAGGACAATATTTAAACAGATGCTGTTAGTGGTTGCATTTCAAAAGTCAATGGGACTAAATAAATCTAAAATTTACTTCAACTGAAAATGTTAGGAGGCCAGGCTCTTTTCATTCTTTAGGTGTTCAATTAAGCAAAAATCCAGAGCCCGGCTACAGAATTTAAGACTGCCACGAACAGGAAAGCTTTTTGGTTAAGCCTTCATGTCTTCATGTAAAGAACTAAATTGATGATTTTTAAATAATTTACATCCCAGAAGTAGTGTTAAAAAAATGTCCCAAATGGAGCTAAAAGCATTGTAAATACAATTTCCT
>NW_008690135.1:0-3061 GCF_000695815.1 Acanthisitta chloris | reverse complement strand
AACCGCTCCTAAAAGGACACCAGGAGCAGATTGGACGGTCTGACTCCAGGTTTCTGAAAACGCCAGCTCTGAGCAGCTGTCCTTGGACTCCAGCTCTGCATGCCCTGGGTGAGCCCCGAGACACAAGTATGACTGTGCACTTGTATTTTTTCCTTTCTCTGATTTATTACACCAATGTCTTATCCATAAGTTTTGAAAAACGTTATCCAGCTGAGAAGCAAAGAGATACTAGTCATCAACTCTGAATTTGGGGAAGGAGAGGGAGTCATGACTGTTTATGGGCTGGATAAAGAGCCTTTTGAACACATCACCAGCTGCCAAAGAACGCAAATGTCTTTTATTTTCCTTTCAGCAAGTGCATGTGGGAGGGGAGGAGAGAGAGGAGGGAGTTGGTGTTAGCTCTGCTGCTAAACTGCTGAATTAAGACAGCCATCTACCCATCATCTACTTCCAAATCCCTTTTGATTTTCAGAGACAACTGACATTTCACACTCTCCCATTGCCCATCCTGCTAAAATATTAATGCATCCAAAGGTTCAGATGGCTGCAGCCAGTCAGAACAGAGAATCAGAAATTAAAAGCAAACAGGCAGAACAAAGCCCAGTAACGAGCACTTGGTTCTCAACTTGCTGGGAAAGATGAGATGAGCCGTGAGTCATCCTTTCTTGTTATTAATGCAGTATTTATTAGCACTGACTCCTCTCCTTGTGATTTTTGCCAGCTCTGTTTTCACACCACGCTCATCATTACAGCTTTCCTGTTTCTGTGCCCAGCTAGCAGAGTGCCCATCGTGCCCAGCCGGCTCAGCTCGTGTTCTCACACCACTGTGTCCTGTACTCCAATTGTGTCAGCAGCCTCTTCCTCTGGATGTTGACTTCTTTCGCAACTGTGTGTGTTTCCAGAGAATGGGGCAGCAGTGGTGAAATAAAAAGTGACAGCCCACATCAAGTGTCGTTATGACGCTGTCATTTCAATTTCCAAGCAGATGGGGCTGGCACAAAACGAGCGGAGCTCTTTGGATGCATTGAGTGGCTTCAGAGAGGTGGCAGAACTGACCTCTGTGCCGAGATGTGGCACTGTCAGGGGATGGTCTAACTTGTCCTACCACTGCCACCGGCCAGCGACCGGGCACCCCTGCAGAGGGGTCATGCCTCTGTGCTCAGGAGCCCTCTGGGCACAGCACTGACACCAGAGCTGCTGCTCCCTGGGCATCCTGGCAAGGTGCATGGCCCTGTACACAGAGAACCACCTCGTGCTCTTCCACCAGCCTCCAGCCACCCAGCACTGAACCTGCATGAAGAACCTGACCCATCCGCACGTGGGCTGATGCCTGAGATTCTAAAGGAACAGGGTCCAAGACAAAATTGTCCTGGTGTCCTGTACCACTCAATTGCATGGCTGACACCTTTGCCACAGAGTACTGCAGCAACCTGCAGGTCATGGGGATGGGATGGCTACAACCTGCTCTGGTGCTCTTTGAGTTGGGCCAAGACAATTCGACTGCATTCTGCCAGGAGCACTGAAAGACACCCCACTGCTTTGTTTCACTGGTGATGTGGCTGGCCTTCTCCTCTGCTGCTCTGTGACAGCCCATTCTCAAGGCTGGACTGAAATTCAAAGCAACAGCAAGAGCTTTTGATGCATTCAGAGGCAGGAAGAGTGCCATTTGGGCAGCCAAGGAACATTACAGCTTGTGGAACTGTCATTAAAACCCAAAAAACCTGCCTTGACATAAAAACACCAAACAGACTTCTCACTGCTCTGATGATAAAGGTTTACATTTCATTGCACCAGTGAACTCTGATTATTTTGCAGAGACTCTTCTCCATCCCCAGCAATTTAAAGGGTGTGAGAATTTATGCCCTTGTGTGTACAATTTGGAAAGTTTCTAATTTGCTAATCAAGGGATCAGGACAGAGCAATCATCTTCCTGGGATGTATTACCAGCTCTGTAAGAGCAATTACGTGGAAGATGCCCTGATAATGATGTCACGCACAAATTTAGGATTGGATAGAAATTAATTACTAAGGCCAGGTCCATGCTGTGTCTTCGGGAATCACTGCAATGTGAGTGACATAGAGTAGCTGCTCAGCTTCCCACCAGATCGAAGCCCTTGCACCATCCATGGCTGAGATGCTCCATGGGCAGGCACAGAGAGATTAAAGATCAGGCCACTGCTCATGCCTGTGGGGATGTAGATGTAATCCTGCCGACCTCAGTGGATGCTGCTGTGACTCCCAGCCACACCCTGTGGGGCTGAGCTGATGTCCATTAGGCTAACGAGGAACAGATGGCTGCCGTTAGATGAACAGCAGCACTTGGGGCTCAAGGCACTTCAGCTTTCTGGTTGCCTGTGGTCTACCATGGATGCCACTCTGGCAGGTGTAGCCACAGCAGGAGCTGACAGCCTCACCCCAGACTGGGGATGGAGCTTCCCAAAGCCTGGCTGCCCACAGAGCACAGTGCCAGGGTCACTGGGCTGCTCTGTGCTGACAGGGACAGCAAGGCCTGAGCAGCAGTGATGTATCCAAGAGGGACATCAGCAAACCACAACGAGAGCTGAGAACAGTCACCGAACACGTCTATGATACCAGTCCCACCTCCACACTGACCTGTCCTCCGTGGGGAGGGTGAAAGGTAGAACTCTTAGAAGAGAAAAACCATGCTCAGCAAAGAGTAGACACCAAGCACAGACATTATGGGAAGTGTTCAACGTTTCCTTCCACTCAGACTGCAATTCAGAAATTATAACAGCTGAACCCCAAGGCGAGGAGGATGAAAAGGCTTCGCTCCTGGGCATGTGACACTGCTCCCCTTTGTGGGGCCAGATGCGAGCAAAGAGAGCAAAGAAAAGCAAAGCTGGGGCTGAAGGGTTCCTTTTTCTTTCTCTTTTATTTTTTTTTTTTTTTTTTTGTGGGGTTTTTTTTAGGGAAGAACAGAATGAAAATTATCCTGAAAGAACAACTCTCCCTTTCAAAGCCATTAGTTTGGGAAGCTGGCTGTAAAAGGGTACATTTTTGAAACGTGACTGCAGTTACCAAGCAACAGCTGAGTCCCTGC
>NW_008690134.1:8154-13468 GCF_000695815.1 Acanthisitta chloris | reverse complement strand
ATGAACACACAGGACCATACTTTACCACACAAATACTGTGTTCAGAGTAATATTCTGCCTTAGGAGAAAACACATCTACAGCACAGTTTGTTGTGTTAGAGCAGAGTTGCTTATAAGCTTGAAAGGGAAGGCACAATTGGGGAAGCAGTTGGCATGATAGATGCACCTGGCAAGGGGGAGAGAAATGTAGGGAGCAGTGGATACTGAAAAGTGAGGAAATGCAGCCTAGAGGGGAGAGGTATTGAAATTACAGAGAAATCAAAACATAGAGAAGAGGAGCAAGAGGAGTTTGATACAACTGGAGACCCAGGGAAGTGATTTATTTGTCAAAGGAGCTAACACTTTATGTTTTGATGGGAGAACTGAATTGTTAAATGTAGTGAGACTTGTGGGTCTAAGACCAGTGATGTTGACTGTGCATTAATTGCTATTTTCTCCTCTCCTGTTGTAGAATGAAGAGGAAGTTTTATTCCTGGGAGGAATGCATGAACCTTCGAGAGGTTAAGGTACTTGTTTCATTCAGTAGTTGACTTTTTAATAGATGTATATACCTGTGACATTTTGGAGCAACATTACATTTTTTCCACTTCTTTTATCAACTCTCCCCAACATGAGCTGTGACTCATGACATTACAGATCTGTTTCCTGACTCTGCTTTTGTAGGAAGTGTCTTTAGCCTTATAAAATGCTCATTAAAAGTCTGTAGTCTTACAAATAGCCATTTGGTTGTAGAAAGCTGCTTCCTCCTTGCAGTGAGTAGTGTGTTAGTGACATCTTTCCTATCACAACACCTGGAGTTGATTGGTGTTTGTTTTTCAGAGCTTCAATGCTTTGCACAGCATTAACTTTTGTCCATGCAGTTGTTTCTCTATAGTTGGCTTGGGGGCAGACCCTAAGCATGAAATTCTGACACCAGCAAAACTTTAGGGGTATTTTCTAAGCACCTCCTTAATTTATAGTCCACCACTGCAAACCTAGAAAACCTAGGTCACTTCTCTTACAGTGCCATGTATTGATACTGTGCTGTTGCAGCAAAAAATGAATGTTGAATATGCTGAAAATCTAAAAAGGAGGGAGAATAAAGACCAAAGTATGATAGTTTTGGCTGGGGTAGAGTTCATTTTCTTCATAGCAGCTTGTATGGGTCTGTATTTTGGATTCATGACCAAAACAGTCTTGACAGCACAGATATGTTGTAGTTATTGCTGAGCACTGCTGGCACAACCTTAGGCCTTCTCTGCTTTTTGTGCTTCCCTGTGAGTGAGGAGGTTGAAGGAGAGGAAAAGGCTGGGAGAGGACACAGCCAGGACAGCTGACCCCAGCTGACCCAAGGAACATGCCATGCAATGTTGTGCTCAGCTGGAGGGAGGAGGAGGAGGAGGAATGAGGGTTTGCTTTCCCAAGGAACTGTTAGATGTGCTGAAGCTTAGGCCTTCTCTGCTTTTTGTGCTTCCCTGTGAGTGAGGAGGTTGAAGGAGAGGAAAAGGCTGGGAGAGGACACAGCCAGGACAGCTGACCCCAGCTGACCCAAGGAACATGCCATGCAATGTTGTGCTCAGCTGGAGGGAGGAGGAGGAGGAGGAATGAGGGTTTGCTTTCCCAAGGAACTGTTAGATGTGCTGAAGCTCCTGGGGATGGCACCTCCTGCCATTTATAGTCCACCACTGCAAACCTAGAAAACCTAGGTCACTTCTCTTACAGTGCCATGTATTGATACTGTGCTGTTGCAGCAAAAAATGAATGTTGAATATGCTGAAAATCTAAAAAGGAGGGAGAATAAAGACCAAAGTATGCTAGTTTTGGCTGGGGTAGAGTTCATTTTCTTCATAGCAGCTTGTATGGGTCTGTATTTTGGATTCATGACCAAAACAGTCTTGACAGCACAGATATGTTGTAGTTACTGCTGAGCACTGCTGGCACAACTTTAGGCCTTCTCTGCTTTTTGTGCTTCCCTGTGAGTGAGGAGGTTGAAGGAGAGGAAAAGGCTGGGAGAGGACACAGCCAGGACAGCTGACCCCAGCTGACCCAAGGAACATGCCATGCAATGTTGTGCTCAGCTGGAGGGAGGAGGAGGAGGAGGAATGAGGGTTTGCTTTCCCAAGGAACTGTTAGATGTGCTGAAGCTCCTGGGGATGGCTGAACACCTCCTGCCCTGGGAAGGAGGGAATTAACTCCATGAGTTCCTTAGCTTGTATGTACAACTCTTGATTTTCCTATTCAACTGCCTTTATCTCAACCCATGAGTTGTCTCACCTTCTGCCCTTCCAATTACCTTCACCCATCCCACTGGAGAGGATAAGCCAAGCTCAGCTGTGCACCAGGGTTAATCCACAATACCAAGGAAGAATTTCCAGGGTTGTATTTAGCCCTGACTGCCAATGCAGGTGCAAGGAGAGTGTGAATTCTGCTAGTAGGAAGTTTCTAACAGAAAATGCAGTTGTTTTGGGGTGTGCAGTGATGCCACACAGCTGGTTTTGGAATGGCATCCATAACCTGTATGTGTATCTGGTAATACTTGGAAATCTGGTCTTTGTTCTCAGAGCTGTCTGACTGCATAAAATATTGAAGAGTTTTTGAAGTTGATTCTTCTGCATCAGTGAAACGAGTTGTTTGTTTTTTTCTTTTGCATTAGAGTAAGAGCCTTGTAAAATCCTCTTTGTGTTTTCTGTTTCTAGTCCTTGAAGAAATTAAACCATGCCAATATAGTAAAGCTGAAAGAAGTTATAAGGGAAAATGATCATCTGTATTTTGTGTTTGAATACATGAAGGAAAACCTATATCAGTTAATGAAAGAAAGGTATGTAACAGCATCACCCATTCCTGATATAATTACTCCTGTAATGTGCTTTTAACATCCAAGTTGGAGGAGACCTCTAAGATCATCGAGTCCAACCATTAACCTGTTACTGCTGCAACCCCTAAACCCTAACCCAGATCCTCCAGTGCCACATCAGACACCTCTGAAACACCTCCAGGGATGGTGACTGCACCACCTCCCTGGGCAATATCCCAGTGCTGAACACCACAACAGGGAAAACATTTTTCCTAACATCTAATCTTAATCTGCCCTGGCTCAGCTTATGTCTGTTCCCTCCTATGATTGTAGGAAAGAAGTAGCACATCAGCTATTAGACAATCACAAGGGAAAGTCAAATAAGTGTCTTGTATATGGTCTAGAAGGGAGGCCAGAAAAAAACTGTGCATGAAAAGCACTGAGTTCACATGAGCCCCTGCTGTCCTGAGGACTGTGCCTGCCTCATGAGCTGTACATGTCATGAAGCAAAATCCAAGCACAAGGCTGGAGAGCAGCCTGGAGGAGGAAACGTGTGGGTGTTGATGGATGAGACCTCAGCATGACCCAGCAATGTATGATTGCAGCCCAGAAAGGCAATCACAGTGTTCTCTGTCCCACAGAGCCTCAACATGATGTCACATAGTCTTAGCATAATGTAATCTGGCAGTTCTGCAAGTGCTGTGAAGGAAGAAACTACAGGAGAGTGCTTGAAGTGTATCTAGCAGTTTTATTGTCATAGTTACCTTTCAGTTTTGGGTCGTAGCATAAGCTAATATATGAACTTCATCATTAACATCCTTTCCCTTTTATTCCACAGAAACAAACTGTTCCCTGAGTCCACAGTCAGGAATATTATGTATCAGATCCTACAAGGGCTTGCATTTGTCCATAAGCATGGTAGGTTCTATTTTAGCTGTAAACATTTTGAATTAGAGCCAGAGAAGTGTTTGAATAAGTTTTTTAATGATCACACTAACAATTACATTGCTAACTTCACTGAAAGGAATGATCAGAAGAATGGCACTGTATGAGACATTCAGATTACTGAAAATATCTGTATTTTATAGCTTCCTGATGCTTTACCCTGGAGGTTTGCTCAGTTCCTTCTCTGTAGATTTCTGCTTTCTCAGACTGGCAGCTGAGCACTCTCAGACTTGGCTGACATTAATGGACACATCTCTTGGTAGATTTAGATGTCCCCTGAGATGGGGAATAAATGAGAAAACACTCTTTTCTCAAGGTACACACAGATACCTGAGTAAAACACACATTCTCTGTAAAATCTGCCTGCTGCATACACTGCAGTGTCTGTTGCTGGGCTGTCAGAAGAGAACTAACTTCAGTGGCCAAAGCCCTGGAAGCACAAGGCTTGTAGGAGCAGCATCTCAGTTGGCTTGAAGGACACATTGAACTGTGTTTCACAAAATATCTGCAAGCTAATGGGTTTATTCACTCTTTTTATGGGGCTTTTAAGATGTGTACATTAAAGAAGTGTGGCTTGAAAGGGAACTATCTGACTGAATGCTCTGAGTTTGTATAAGATAGTCAGCTGGTGTAGATTGTTCTTCACAGTCTGACTGAACAACCACTGTACTGAGCAGTTCTGCTGATCACATAAGACTTTGACCTCTGTGTGTGTGGTGCTATTCCAGAACTAAAGTGAAACAATCCAGGTGGAAAACACAGCATTAAGCTGTGGATGACTTTGCCATTCACATCAGTATTTCATTTGATTTTTAGGGTTCTTTCACAGAGACTTGAAACCTGAAAACCTGCTTTGCATGGGGCCAGAACTTGTGAAAATAGCAGACTTTGGCTTAGCCCGAGAAATCCGATCTAGGCCTCCTTACACTGATTATGTATCCACAAGATGGTAAGTGCTAGTATTCACCTGCTGTGTGTGAGCTCACAATCCACCCTTTAAAAAGTACAGTATTGAATTTGTGCTGAATGGAAAACCACTTTTGATGCCTCCTCTTTGTGAAACTTTTATTTAAGCTTGGCGTAATTCAAAAAGCTTCAGTTAGTGAAGAACAGTTTACAGGTGGAGCAGCACAGGAACAAAGAGGGAGCACAGGAACAAAGAGGGAGCCTGATAAGGCAGATGAGACAGGCTGGGATTGCTGCATGTCAGGAAGGCATAAGAGAGCTTACAGGAGCTTATGGAGGTTTTACTTCTAGAAAAATTGGCTCGTGGAAAGCAAAGAGGTGATTGGTAAGAGCCAACATGGCTTTACCAGGGCAAATCATGCCTGATGAATTTGGTGGCTTTCTGTGTTGGGGCCACAGCATTTGTGGATAGGGGCAGTGCAACTGATATCATCTGCATGGTAAAATGTAAGGCATTTGACACCATCCCTCATGACATCCTTGTCTCTAAATTGGAGAGCCATGGGTTTGATGGGTGGATGACTGGGTGGGTGAAGAACTGGCTGGATGGTCACATGCCAAGAGTTGTGATCAGCGGCTCATTGTCCACGTGGAGGCCAGTGAGGAGTGGTGTCCCTCAGGGGTCAGTGC
>NW_008690134.1:0-8056 GCF_000695815.1 Acanthisitta chloris | reverse complement strand
GGGGGAAATGAATCAGTTTCTTTCCTAGTAGAAGTTTTGCATACTATCACAAAGAATTCACAGCTCCACCCAGCAGAAATTGAAGCTTACTCATTGCTCCAGGCTCCCCCAGGCCAAACCTCCCTGCCTACCTCACCAGCTTGGGTAAACCACCACAGCCCAGAGAAACTGGCCCCAGAGTGTCCTTTTCCTCCTCCCACCATCACCACTCCCCTTGTACCCTGCATGTAACTCCTGAGGGGTTAATGAAGACGTTTTCAATGACAAACTCCCCATGAGCTGCGGTGTGAGCTTAGCCCAGAAACCATCCCAGGCCTGGGCTGCATCCACAGGAGTGTGGGCAGCAGAAGAGATGAGTGGTTTTATGTATGTCTGCTTGAATTGTGTTGATTGTTGGGATTTCTTTATTTTCTACTTTTTCTTCTCCCTCACAGGTACAGAGCTCCTGAAGTCCTTCTGAGATCCACCAGCTACAGTTCTCCAATAGATATCTGGGCTGTTGGTTGCATCATGGCAGAAGTTTACACACTTAGGCCTCTCTTCCCAGGTGCCAGTGAGATTGATACTATCTTCAAAATCTGCCAAGTCTTGGGCACACCAAAGAAGGTAGGTGAAATGCCATCCACACTGCAATAGAGCTGTTCTACACTACAGTACAGTAGCTCCTTTCCTGCTTACTGTTAATGTATGATTGGATTAAATTAAAGCTTATTTTCTGTGTAATAAGCATTATGGAATTATGTAATAAAAGTGACATTTAGAGGAGGAGAAATAGAGCCCTGAACAGCAAACGAAGTCCTTAGACTGTGATGTCATAAGGTGGGAATTTCATCTTGTCCTGCACAGTGTGTCTACACCTGCAGTTTAAGAGGCTAGAAATTGGAATCGTGGCAAGACGATGAGGTGAAGATTTTGCAGTGAAATCTTTCATGTAGTCTAGAGTAAGCAGGACACAGCCTGGTACTGATAAGAGAATATATGCTAGTGTACTGTGGCACTGATATTTTACAGCTGAACCTTTTCTGCCATTGGAAATCTCATTCTTCCAGAACGACTGGCCTGAAGGTTACCATCTTTCAGCTTGCATGAGTTTTCGCTGGCCTCAGTGTGTACCCAACAACCTAAAAACTCTCATCCCCAATGCCAGCAGTGAAGGAGTGCAGCTCATGAGAGACATGCTGCAGTGGGACCCCAAAAAGCGGCCAACAGCCAGCCAGGTTTGCTTTGGGTTTGTTTTCTTTCTCTCACATCTGCAGGTGATATTTCCTTTCCCCTCAAGGCACCTTTTAGAGACAGTCATTTAGCTGTGGCTCAGGGGAGCAGTTCTTAGAAAGGGATAAGAGCTGAAGCCAAGAACAATTTGCAAGACAAAGGATGGTGATTAAAAGAGAGTAAATGATCTTTTGTATGCTACATCAGCTGTGTGTTCTGTGATCAAAGGTGTGATTGCAGCTGGGGAAGTACACCTGAGTTAAGTATGATGCAGTCACTGAACAGCTGCAGAGTGAAGGATGTAAGGCTGAAGGCTGTGGTGCTCTTCTTTAGTTGTTATTGATGTGCCCCACAGAATCACAAGACTCTGGTCCAACCCCTTGTTCTAGGCAGCCTGTGCTGGTCCTCAGTCACCCTCAGTGAAAAAGTGTTTCTTGAGACCTGTAAGATCATTGAGTCCAACCATTAACCTGTCACTGCTGGAACCCCTAAACCCTAAACCAGATCCTCCAGCACCAGATCCAGATGCCTCTTAAACACTTCCAGGGATGGTGACTGCACCACCTCCCTGGGCAATGTTCCAGTGCCTGAACACTCTAACAGGGAAAACATTTTTCCTAACATCTAATCTGAATCTCCCCTGCCTCAGTTTATGGCTGTTCCTTCTAGTCCTCAAGTCTAGTCCTCATCCCTCTAGATGAACATACCTGCAACAGCAAGATGGGTAGGGATGAATTGCCTCTACTGACAACTCCTTAATTACACAATCCCAGAATCAGTGAGGTTGGAAGGGACCACAGTGGCTCATCTGGTCCAACCTCCCTACAACAGTAGGACCATCCCAGAGCACATGGCTCAGGGCTATGTCCACACAGTTCTTGAACACCTCCAGTGAGGGAGAATCCACGACCTCTCTGGGCAATCTGTTCAGTGCTCATTTGTAAGGCAGGATAAAAATACTTTTATCACCATGTTTTCCAAAACAGAGGCTAATTTTCATAAGAGTTATATTTCTTTCAGACTGGGAGCAGGAGAATGGAAGAGATGGGACATCCCTGGGGTCATTGGAGTTTTGCTGGCTCAGTTGGTGGTGACAGGGGGTGTGTGTTGGCATGTGTGCATGCACACACACCTGAAAAGGCAGCACATAATGAAACATGCCTTGAGATGCCATATACCTACTTCAGTATCTCACTTCAGAACCCTTTTCCTGTTGCACAAGTGCCCAGAGGATTTGGTCACTTGGTTTCTGTTGAAACCTTCCTAGTCTTGCAGCACTTTCTGGAGTGGATTGAGCTCACTAGAGTCTAGTGCTGACAGATGTGTCTTCTGCTGTTTCCTACCTTAGGAAAAAAGGGAATTAAGTTTAAACTGAGTCATAGGACTGGGATAAATGAGAACCTTTTGTTTCCTAAGCCTAACATCTTCATTACTTTTCAGGCACTTCGATATCCATACTTCCAGGTTGGACATGCCCTGGGCATTCAGGAACTGGGAAAACAAAAGGAACTGCAGAATAAATCGTCTCTGCACATTAAGCCTGTCCCTCCAGCTCTTCCAAAACCTCATGCCCACGTTCCCTCAAGGCCTTTTCAACAAAGCCAGTCATCTCAGCACTTGGTGTACCCGTATAAGACAAGCAACTCTGGGGCTGAGCGCAGTAACTACTTACAGGAGGAAAAGTCTAACCAGGTTCTTCTGCCTGCAATTCACAATAAGGCTCCTCAGCAGGTAAAGGTCCATCTAGTATAAGAGAAGCTTCCTGATATACTACCTGGTTTTTCCTTAATTATGTGTGTTTTTCTTGTTCTGCTTCAAGGGTCTTGTACTTTACTAAAAGGACAGTGAGTGTGAATAAAAAGTAGAATCCTAGAATCATCAAGGCTGGAGGAGACCTCTAAGATTATCAAGTCCAACCATTAACCTGTCACTGCTGGAACCCCTAAACCCTAACCCAGATCCTCCAGTGTCAACTCCAGACACCTCTTTCTTACACACTTCCAGGGATGATGACTCCACCACCTCCCTGGGCAACAGTAGTAATAGAAGTACTACCAATAGTAGTGGGCAGTAGGTAAACTTTCTACTAGAAACTAGAAGTTCCTCTGTTGAAATCTAACTCCAGTTGCTATAAAACAAGCAAGTCAACTTCTCTTTCCAGAGCTATTTTGTGCTTCCCTTTGTTGTAAAGCACCACTTAAAGGATGACACTGTGATCTCATATAGCTAAAAAGGATGTGCTGTGTTCAAAATCCTAATGGGATTGAGACTAGAGAGAAAAGTGTTAAGCTAAATAGTGTTGAAATGAGGGGGAGGAAGCTGTTGCCTTCATCCATTTAAGGTAAGCTAATTGTTTGGGAGGTGCAGAGTGAAATATAAATAGAATCAGAATTGAGACCTAAGAAATTTTTTCTGTCAGTTCAAGACACTTTATTACAGGATGAAATTCAGGAGATATGTAGTAATGTCTACAGGCTCCAGATGGTGTTCTTAGCATGCTTAGCAGTAGGATAAGAGGGCACAGACTCAAGCTCTGCCAGGGGAGGGTTAGGTTGGATATTAGGAAGAGATTTTTTTACAGAGAGAGTGCTCAGGCATTGGGATGTGCTGCCCAGGGAGGTGGTGGATTCCCCATCCCTGGAGGTTTTCAAGCTGAGCCTGGATGTGGCACTTAGTGCCATGGGCTAGTGACCACAGTAGGGTTGGACTTGATGATCTTGGAGGTCTTTTCCAACCTGGTTGATTGTATGATTCTATGAGGATAGTGTTGTTACAGCTCCACTTCCACTATTACTCTTAGGGATAGAGAAAAGAGGCTTTGTTCCTGTCACCTGGTTTGTGGTCTAAGAATGTGGGTTTGTTTCTTTTCCATCTTTATCCCAGAAAACATCTGCTGGCTCTGAGAATATAAATGGTGAGCTCAAACCAAAACCTAGGCGAAGATGGGGACATCTTGCTAGGACAGTGAAGAGTTCTGAGGACTGGGATGACTTGGAAGACCTCGATTTCGGCTCTTCCATAACGAGAATAGACTTGAAAAACAAGAGGCAGAATGATGATCCTCTTTTTGGGTAAGTTGGTATTTTTTATGTCCATGTGCTATTTGGTCCATTTCTTTAGGCTTTGCCTATTAGTAATGTTGTTCTTTATGCTTTCTATGGATCTAGAAACATAAACCTATAGAATTCCTTGTCCATTTTGTTTCCCCACTGAAAATGCTGCTTGGCTTGAAGTCTCCCCAGGTTCATCTTTGAAAATAAACTTCCTATTTCACATGTGAACCATTTTGACACACTCCACACTTAGAAACTGTTTTGGATGACTCTAAGTTGCAGTTTCTGTGGCTCATACACAGTAGAAAAAAAGCCAAACCTGCTGAGTGGCTTAGAGTCTGTGGCTCATACACAGTAGAAAAAAACCAAACCTGCTGAGTGGTGTAGAAAAGCTTTAACAGCACTACAGAAGGGAGCTAGGAGTGTAAATCTGATTTTCAGGGACACTTGTGTGGCCCTGTTGTCTGTGTGTTTGTGGTGTAGCAAACACAGTATGAGGAAATGATTCCTGCAGATGGGATGGAGAGGAGAAGACCAACTGTGGCTTAGCATGTGCTCTAAGAATTGGACTAAGTGCAGTTATTTTACAGATTTGAAAGCATCTTGGACCTGTTTCCTTTGGATGCTGTAGGCTCTGGCAGCGGCAGCCAAATTTCCCACTCGACCTTCTCGCGGCAGGACACTCCCACACTGCGAGTTTCTGCAGCAAAGCAGCACTACTTGAGGCACTCTAGGTACCTACCTGGTTAGTAAAGCATTCCTCTTTCTTTTTCTTCCTGTAATTCCAACAGCAGGATGCAATAGTCATGGGTATGTTAGCTGTTATCCTGTGAGCTTGGAGAGAGAGGCTACTGCCCAAGGAAAATGAGGAGAGCAAGAGCTTTGCTCATGTAGATGGGCACGATACAAACTACATTCTGGAAGACTACCAAGTGAGAAATCCTGCTTGCAAACAAGGGGACAGGATTGTTGGTACTTCTTCCTCCCTCTGGATACTCTGTACTTGCAAGTGTGTTAGAAAATGTCTGTGAATGTGCCAGACTATTCCCTGTTTCCCTAAAAAGGATAAGAGCAGTCTTCTAGACTGGAAAAGAAAGTGCCTTGCTTTTACAATGTTAGTATAAACTGCCATGAAAAACAGGAGCTGACTAGTAGTGGGAGTATGCTTTGCTGTAGCTTGGTGTGAAACAGAATGCAAATCCATGTCTCTATAGAGGAATTATATCCCTGTCTTCATGGTAGTATTCCCTGTTTCCCTAAAAAGGATAAGAGCAGTCTTCTAGACTGGAAAAGAAAGTGCCTTGCTTTTACAATGTTAGTATAAACTGCCATGAAAAACAGGAGCTGACTAGTAGTGGGAGTATGCTTTGCTGTAGCTTGGTGTGAAACAGAATGCAAATCCATGTCTCTATAGAGGAATTATATCCCTGTCTTCATGGTAGTCTCTGCTCTGCTGAGACTATAGAACCGTCAAGAGGAGACCTGTATCCAGTCCAACCATTAACCTGTCAATGCTGGAACCCCTAAACCCTAAATCATATCCTCCAGTGCCAAATCCAGACAGCTTTTAAACACTTCCAGGGATGGTGACTGCACCACCTCCCTGGGCAATATTCCAGAGCCTGAACATCCTCACAGGGAAAACATTTCTCCTCACATCTAACCTGACTCTCTCCTGTCTCAGCTCAAGGCCATTCCCTCTAGTCCTCCAAGCCATTAGGCTTCCATAGGAAGCACAGATTTCATTTACATAGCAAGTTTTGCCTTCTGTTACTTGACAACATCTGTGGCCTTGATGTAAGGATCCTGTCCTTGTACATCAAGCAACCTTTGATGCTAGTAGAACTCCTGACACTATTATATTTGCAGGATTAGTGCCTGTGGCTAGTCATAGCCTTCTGTGTTATGAGAGGGTGGGAAGTAACCCAGAGAGTTACAGAGAGGTCGAAGGTTGTGGTTAAGTTGATTGTGCCTCAGATGGAGTGAATGCAAACCTGGGTGGCAACAGAGATGTCAGCATAGTAATCTTTGCTTTTTTTGCAACAGGAATAAGCACAAGGAATAGCATAGTGTCCACTTCCAGCCAAGACTCTGCTCCGTCGAACCCCTGGCCTAGTTCTGGTGTGTCTGGGAAAGCTTCTGGTTTGGGAGGAAGTACTAACAGGATGAATTCAGGTAAGGAGCTGTGCTCAGCACTCTGAGAAAAGATAATGAGTGATGTCTCTGCAGTTGCCCACAGCTGTGTTTTGGGTTCATCCATTCCTAAAACAGCTTTGAACTTGCTGCCCTGTCTTGTCATAGAATCATAGAATCAGCTGGGTTGGAAAAGACCTCCAAGATCATCAAGTCCAACCCATTGGCCTTCTTGCCCCCCTGAGCACACTGCTGGCTCCTGCTCAGCTCCTGTCTCTCCACACTCCCAGGTCCCTTTCTCCTGGTGCTCTCCAGCCACTCTGTCCCAGCCTGGAGCTCTGCATGGCATTGGGATGGCCAAAGTGCAGGACCAGCACTTGGCCTTGTTAAACCTCATCCCCTTGGACTCAGCCCATCTCTCCAGCCTGGCCAGGTCCCTCTGCAGAGCCCTTCTGCCTTCCAGCAGATCCACACTCCCCCCCAGCTTTGTGTCATCTGCAAACTGCTGATGGTGCACTCAATCCCTTCATCCAAATCATCAAAAAAGATATTAGAGAGAACTGGGCCCAGCACTGACCCCTGGGGAACACCACTAGTGACTGGTGCCAACTGGATGTCTTTCTGTTAAAGTCAGTTGTGATCACTGTTCCTTGGGTTTGGAGACTGCCCTAAACCAAACCAGTCATTTCTTCTAATGATTCCCCCCAGATCTGGTTTGAAGTACCACAGGCATAGCAGGTTGGACAGCTTAGGTCTGTGCATCCTGAAATGCTTCTCCTTGCCTTCAGTTTCCCTCTTCAGTTTTTGTAAGTCATGTTTTCTGATTCCCAAGTTATTTTAGCCCAGCTGGTGCATAAGTGACTGTCACTACAGGAGGAATCTGATCTGAATTGAACTAGCCATACCCACCATTGTTACAGGAATAAAGCCAGTAAAACCTATCATCATGCCTTTTAATTGCTGTTTAAAAACACTAAGTTTTGAGAGCTTTGAGAAACCTTGAAAAAAGCTGAGATGTCAGGGAGAATTGCAATTCGCCCTGACAGGTACAATTTGTACCTGTTTTCCATTCTCCTGTAGGTCAGTCTGAGGCTGACAGTCCTGTGAATGCAGCTGTATACAGCAGCTGTGGATTTCTAATGTCTTCAATTAAGTTGTTTCTCTCAGTCTTGATCCTCAACATGACCCATCAGTTGTCATCTGTTGATAATGTGGGAGATCCATTGTGTTGACCTCAGCTGTTCCTTGCCATTTCTTCCAGGGTCCATTGGATCCAGTGGTCTAACTAGTGGTTATCTCCCTTCATTTCTGAAGAAGGAAGTAGGCTCTGCTGGGCAGAGGGTTCAGTTAGCACCAGTTGTGGATTCATCTTCCAGTAAGTACAGTACCAAAGTTCTCTTGGTCCCTTGCTCAGTACTCCAGCAATGCTATATGTGCAACACTGAACTACTTATCCTTGCTTTGCTTTATTTGCCAATATTTGTCTGATGGGAGCTATGGTTTGTATCCTTGTAAAACCTGGCATGGAGAAGGGATTTGGTTTGTTTTTAATTCTGTTTGTTAAATTTGTCAATGACTCTCAGTTGGGTGGGAGTGTGGATCTGCCTGAGGATAGGAAAGATCTACAGAGTGACCTGGACAGACTTGATCAGTGGGCT
>NW_008690133.1:27059-27916 GCF_000695815.1 Acanthisitta chloris | reverse complement strand
AGCGTTGGATTTGCAAGTCACAACTGGATTTAACTGGCCTTTTTATCTTTCCACTGTGTCATGTAAGTAGCTGCTTTCCTGTCCTGCCTGTCCCTCAGGCTTCCCCGAGTTCATTCTGAAGAGAAGTTAGCAAACTCTCAATTTAGAGTTGGTCCCGACATCGACGTGAAGGCAAACGTCAGATGTGTGTGAGGCTGTTAGAGGTTGTGAAGGAGAGAACAGTTCCCAGGCTGTAGGAGTTAACCGAAGCTATTGACACAATTAAAATCAGTAAAGGAATGTATATAATACTGCTCTGTGTTTTACAGTAAGATTTGTTGCTCTCAGACTGTGTAAAACAAAATTTATTCATGTTTTCTGCATATTAAAAAAATCTTATTGTACCAATTGGTAAACTATTAAATGCATATAAAACTAGATGTGGTTTTGTTTCTTTGGATGCAAGACTTAAAACTGTTCTGAAAAGAGCTGTTGGTGTTCCACCCTCAGGTTTTGCTCCACAGCTGCTTTGCCTTTGCTCTGTGTGACCTGTGCTGGGCCATGGGGTGCAGTGAGGGGAAATGCTCTGTGGACTCAGCTGCTCTCACAGGGCAGGAGAGCCTTGTCCCCGTGCCCACGGGCTGCCCCTTAGCAAAAGGGGCCCTGGGTCTGCGAGCGCGTGCTCGGGCGTTGGGCTGAGGGTTGGACGCGCAGGCTCAGGCACCTTGTCACGGCGGAGTCGCCCGGCGCAGTCTGGGCCGCTGGAGGATTCCATTTCCCCCTCAGCTCACAGAGTTGTACTTGTGCAGCTCTGTGGGGGTGACGTTGGTTTCCAGTCCCAGTACAGCTCTGCTGGACATGAAAACGTTCTGCAGCTG
>NW_008690133.1:26188-27031 GCF_000695815.1 Acanthisitta chloris | reverse complement strand
TTGAGTCAGCAGTGGGGACACGACAGTCAGGTCCCTAGACAGGGGCCAGTGGATGCTGGTGGTTAGCAGGTGACTCTTTCTTGGAATGTTCTAGCTTTTGTGGTGTGTGATGTGTCTGATGACATCTTCAGTGTCAGGAAAGGGCCAGGAGGGTACAAGTAGCACATTTCCACTACAGCAGCCCAGGAGCTCCCTGTCCCTGCTCCCCTTCTCCCCTGCAGCAAGTGGGAGAAGCAGTGGCTCCTCTCCCTGAGCAGAGGGTGCATCCCACCCCTCTGGGACTGATGTGCAGCTTTCAAAGCCTCCCGCTCCCCCACACCTGTTCTCTGCCCTGGTCTGGCTCAAGGGACCGGGCGGGGCAGGCGCAGCGAAACCGTAAAGAAACCAGGAACGAACCTGAAACAGTTTAAAAAGCTTTTAATGGACTGAAAGACACTACTAAAAGAAAAATCTTGTAGGAAAGGTGCACTGTAGTCATTTATTGATTGCTTTCCAGGAAATTCAGAATTTTTCTACTAGGAGCAAGTTCATTCGCAGTGAAGACTACTCTGCTTTGTTGCCTCCAACACCTCGGAGGCTGCTCCCTCCTTTCCCCCTCCCCAAGTTACAAACACCTGCAAGGTCAGACAGGAAACCGAGGGCACAGAGCACAGGGACAGCACTTGGCTCCCAAGGTCAGTAAAAGAAGCAGCGATTAGCACGGGGCACGATGGGGACAGACAAGGCGAGGGAGGGAGGAGGGAGGGAGGCTGGGCCGTGCGGCCGTGGCCCCGCGGTGTTCTGCAGCGTGATCTGCTCGAGACAGGACATTCAAGGGTCGGCAGCCCAGGGCCGGGAGCTGGG
>NW_008690133.1:25564-26150 GCF_000695815.1 Acanthisitta chloris | reverse complement strand
AGCTCCGGCCACGACTGCCCGTCGCCAGCCACGGAGGCTCCGGCGCCAGAGAAGGTTTGTGCCGGAGGGTTCAGTGCTGGGGAACTCCAGCGTCGGTTTGAATCCCCTCCCCAGAGCCTGGTACATTCGGGTTGTGATTCTGTCAGGTTCGGGGCCCTCAGCTGTGTGTCACAGCTGCTGTTGCAAATGAGACAGAGTCTCTGTTTCTGACTTTTCCTCCCTCTCCCCCTTTGCTAGGGCCACCGTTCCCTCCTCACTCCCTCAGCTCAGCCCTCATTTGCTGTGTTCTCACCTCTCTGAGGCACTGGGGTTCCACTGCAATGGAAGTTTGTGCGCTTTTTTTAAACATCAAGCCCTCACTCTTTGGATACAGCATCCCAAGTTACTCAGCTGCAAGCAGAGCAGAGGTGGAACAGTGAGTATCGTATATATATATATATATATAATCTCTTTCTCTATATATATCTCTATCTATATCTTTACCTTGAAAATTAGAATGCGAATGTTACAAAACCCCACTGAGTTGCCAAACTGCCAACCAAACGTAGAAAAAATGGTTAAAGGAATCCCATGGCTATATCCTGAT
>NW_008690133.1:23794-25470 GCF_000695815.1 Acanthisitta chloris | reverse complement strand
CTGGGATGGTGACTGGGGGAAACCAATCTTTTGGCTTGGAATCCACGTTTTACATGAACGCTGAGCAGTGATGGGGCTGGTTCTGTACCGGTTTAGCAAAGCAGTGTCCTTAGTCAACATAAAAATGACCTGAGAAATGTTACATCCCTCCAGACAGTTCATTTGGAATTCGTATGTACAAAGTAGAAATAACTGCTGCACACACACACGACACGGACACACACACGGCAGGACGGCCCCACGCGGCGCCAGGACGGTCTGCGCTGCCTCCGCCGCTTCCCCTCGCGTGGCAGACACAAGCTTGGGCAGACAGATTACATTGCTCAGATTAGTTCTTTGCATTGTGTATTAATTGTACCAGTGCAATAACATTGTCAAAAAGGAGGAGCTGCTCCAGGGGCGGCCGAAGCCCTGGGCCAGATTCAAAAAGGGTGGTTTAAACTTTGTTTTAGAGCGAGGTACACGTTAAGCAGAGCTCTGTGTTAAGGGGATGGCAGCAGAAGGCGTGCTCGGCTCAGCCTCCTTCTCCACAGCTTTGTCCTCTGCTTCCAGCTGTTCCCCACTTTTCATGCTTTCCTGGAGCTGCTGGCGTCGCTGCACCTCGGCCTTAAGGTTCTCCAAGTCTTTTTGGCTGGAGGGGAGAGCAGGAAGGGAGCAGACGTTAGCCTGGTGTTGGGAATGGTGAAGCACAGGGACAAGACCGTGCAGCAAGGAGGAAACACTCCTGCATGCCCTGCCCTGGCACAGCCACACCTGAGCACAGCCAGGGCCTGGTTTCCAGTCGGGTTTGAACCAGGAGGCACCAGGGCTGGGCTGGGCTGGGCAGGGCAGGGCAGCCTCCAGCTGCTGCTGCGTTTCTACCGTCAGTGAGTGTTTACAGCCTTAGAAAATACACCTTTGGCTCAGGTCATCTATTTCCACTACCACCCCAATCGAATTTCCAAGAAGTCTAAGAAGCAACTCATAGTAATTACATAAATAATGTGAGAGCCCTGCTGTTCATGTGGTCTTGATGATGCTAACCCAGGCCTGAACTGTGATCTTGGCTAAGACAAACAAGCCCTGTGGAGCTGGTTTCTGCTCTCTTGTGAACAGAGGTCACACAAAAAGACAACTCCATTTCTCACAGCACAACCCAGAGGGATCACTGTACCTTAGTGGAATGAAGAGAATTCCATTGATAATGTTGAGCTGCTCCAGGACACTGGCCATACTGGGAGCTGTGAACTGCACCACAAGAGAAAAGAAGTTTTGGGAGTCAGAACCCAGAAGGGACTCTGAGCTGCTAACCAAGTCCAGACACCATTTATCAAGAGCTGAGGAAAAACCTCAGGCTCATATCTGAGACCTGAACAGCTGCACAGTGGCATCACTTATATTATCTACCTCTGTATACCCATGAGCTGAAAAGCAGCACCTTGAGCTCCCCACCAGCCCTGTGGGCAACCTCCTGCACAGTGCCACTGCCCGTTCCACCCTCCTTCAAGTGTAAAACTTTTAGTGCTGCTTTACGGGTTTGAGCCTCTTCAGTGGCCCCTGTTCCTTGGACCTGACCCTTTACTTGATTTGAGGTCCTTGTGCTCCCATTACTGCCACGAACCCTCAGGTCTATTCCCAGCTCTCCCCAGGGAGAAGGAAACCCACCACAGGGCACTGTCCCGCTCTGCCCCTCCCTG
>NW_008690133.1:19723-23515 GCF_000695815.1 Acanthisitta chloris | reverse complement strand
AGCCCTCCCTCTCAACTCCTGGCCCAGCCTCCCCAACCACAACATCCCTGGAAGGAGAACAAAGCACCTGGTGAGAGATGACAGCATTTTTTAGGATGAGGAAACTGAGGTACTTCTAGATTGAGCAACCTGCCCCCAGCCAGTGAATCAGTAGTGGGGCAGGGCTGGGTGGAGGTGTGCCAGACTCCTCCCTCCACCTCCCCTGGGCACCCACGATGCTCTCACCTGTGCCCAACTGCCCGAGCTGGGGAGAGCCAGAGCCCAGAGACACTGCTCAGCAGGCACAGATGCTGTGCCTGCACTGGTGATACCACCCTGTGTGGTACCTCCTGCCTGGGAAGGGTCTGAGCTGGCTGAACCTCTGTGTGCCTCGGGAGCAGCAGGACACAAATCCCAGGCAGCACAGCCCTCTCCCTGCGCCAGGGTTACCTTCAGTGGCATGATGTTGGCGTTGGAGCCGTTCTTGTAGATCTCGTTCATCGTGCGCTGCAGAGCCACCGCCTGCTGCGTCAAGTATTTCAGGTACTCAGAGCTCTCTTTGGTCTTCTCGTGGTGTTCGCCGAGCTGGTGGGAAAGGGGAAGAAGGTTCACCATCACAAAGGAGAGCAGGACTCAACCTGGGTGCTGCCAGCTCAGCATCCCTACAGGAACTCATCGGAATGGAATTTCACTTGCTTTGGCATTCAAAACCCAACCAAACAGTTCTCCTGGGAGCCTCGTTATCAACATTTCCACATTTCCACCAAGTGGGAGCACATCTGGTGGGTGAGCAGCATTCCCTGTGCTGGGCTGTGCTTCCAGGAGCAGTATTCTAGCATTCCCCACACTGGGTTGTGCTTCCAGGAGCAGTATTCCAGCATTCCCCGTGCTGGGCCGTGCTTCCAGGAGCAGTATTCCAGCGTTCCCTGGGCTGGGCTGTGCTTCCAGGAGCAATACTCCAGCGTTCCCCGCGCTGGGCTGTGCTTCCAGGAGCAATACTCCAGCGTTCCCTCGGCCGTGCTTCCAGGAGCAGTATTCCACCATTCCCCACACTGGGCCGTGCTCAGCCAGCTCAGCCGCACTGAGTCAGCGTGTGCAGCCGCAGACGTGCTCAGACAGCCCCGGGCTGGGGCAGGAGCAGGCACTGCCCACGACACAGCTCCACTACCAAACCGGTTTGGAGCTGGTGTTTGACAGACTGGTGGTGCAGAAAGTGGGAAGAACACACCAGTTGTTTCCAAGCCCCCCTGGGACGAGGGGCTGTGCCACACAGAAGTGTCTGCCCAGTGGTGGGCACAGCACAGACACTTGCAGGAGGCTGCACAGACACAGCAGCAACTGCTGCTAGGACTCCCTGGCACCTGCTGGAGCTGTGAGCAGCGAAGGGCTCCCTGAGGCCCAGGCCAGGGCACTGGCTGCACGGGCACTGCTCTGGCCCTGCCACAGCAGGACAGGTGCACAGTGTGGCTGCTCCTCACCTGGTTCTTGTAGATGGTGTATCCTTCCTTCTCGTGCTGCAGAGCTGACCGGAATTCTGCTTTGCTCTCGTACACTCGGGCAACCAAGTGGTGGCTGAGGGAAGGAAGAGGGTTTAGAGGCTCCAACCTTCACTCCCCACAAGGACCAGGGTCATCCTGACAGATTTTGGGGGCAAGCAGCATTGCAGCAGATCCCACAAGAACAAGGGATCTCCATCTTTTGAAAGAACAAACTTGGATGCCGAACCATGACCTTGGCTCTGGGACAAACAGTCCCCAGCTTACAGGGTGAGACCCTCCTGCGTGAGCACGCGGTGACAGCAGTGAGCCAGCCCAGCACCCCACCCTGCTTCACCTCAGTGCAACCTTCAGGGACTTGGCACCGTGATACTTGGAGCTGATGGCCAGCGCGTTCTCCAGGAACCGGAGGGACAGGTCATACTCCATGACCCCATGGAGCACCAGGCCGATGTTGTTCTGCAGAGAAGCCAAGCAGGCTTGAGAAAGGCACATTCACACTACAGTTCCTGCTCTGTCAACAGCAAGACCACCCAGGTATGCCAGTGTTGGAAGGGCTGCAGCCCCCAGCGACGTCCCCACAGCCGTAACACACCACAGGGACTGCCCTCCCCCATGGCAGATTGGCCCAAACAAGCCAGGCACAAAGGAGGTAAGGACCTCTCTGGTTTATGCCAGGGCAACAAGAACAGAATAAATGAATTACAGGTGCTCAAACCCCCAGCCACAGTGTGCCAGGGCAGGGCTCCAGCCACGGAGGCTGACCCAGCTACAGGGTCAAACTCCTGTTTTCTGATGGCACCAACTGGTACCAGCCAAGGCAGTGCCTGAGGGTTTGTTTTAACAGTGCATCTCAAAGGCCCAAGAGGCTTCTGAGAGATTAGGGCCTGGAGGCTCTAACATACTACTTACATCTAAGAGTGCCATTTCTGGGTGATCCTCCCCAAATACCAACAGCATGAGGTAGCGTGCACGGTACAGCAGGTTCAGTGCTGTTGAGAGTTGGCTGTTTGCAAAGCAGTACAGAGCCAGGTGCATCTAGGACAAGAGAAGGGACCCAGGATTAATGTAAGGAAACTAATCTCTCCACAAAATTTGCACATGAATAAAAGGTCTTCCTTGATGGTTAAAAAAGACTTCAGCCACCTTGAAAAGACCTGGGCTGACTCACAGCCCAGTGAGGTGTCACAGAGGACACAGCACTGAGGGAGTTATTGTGCTTCATTTCAGTTTCTCTTATCACCCCTCATGGTGTATTTCCAACCTGACCTGTATGTGTGTCATACTCTGACTGTGCTTTGGGAGGATTCTGTCTCTCTTGTTGTTTTTGACATTAGCCCAAGGCCAAAGCTATCAGAATTAGCAAATGTAAATAAGGATTCAGGAGACAAACCCTGAAAACCTAGGCCAAGCATGCCAAATCCTGAGCACACAGGGTGCTTACAGCACACACACTGAGCTACAGGATCCTAAGAGATGATGGAAGCAGAGGATTCTGGAGAAGGAAGGAGAACTGCAGCTGTTTTGCAGCTGCAGACAGGAGCTGAGGCACACAGAGCACAGCTGGAGCCCCAAGGTGCTGCTCCCCAGTGCTGTACTCACGTATTCTTGAATGGTGTTGGGGTGTTCGATGCCCAGGACCCTCTCGCTCATTAGCACCGCTTTCTGCTGGTTGCTTAAGGCCTGAACAGGACAGAACCCAGAGCAAGTCACACCATGCTGTGAGCTTGGGCAAGCATGGCAGGGGATGGGAGACCCCCAGGAGCCCCTGCTTACCTCAGAGTAGTCTCCCATGATATAGTTGAGCCGAGCTAGCAGCCTCAGGCAGGCACAGATTTCTACATGCATAGCACCATACACATTGTTGAACAGGTTTAAGGCTTCATTGATGAGCTCACAGCCCTCCTTCAAGAAACCTGGAAGAAGGTACAGTCACACATGTCTGAATGTTACATCACCCCTCACACTGCTGCAGATGTGCTGCCCAGGCACTGAGACCAGCAGGGGGATATGCAGCCATCGGCCACTGCCCTGTGCAAGGCCCAGAGCCTGGGGAAGGGCAGCACTCTGCAGCAGGGATGTTTCAGATGGCCTTGGAGACTAGGATTCTCCACCAGACCGGGGTGGGCAGAGGTGTACCAACAGCCACAGCCAACACCTCCCCCTCCCATGCTCAGCAGTCGCCCCACGGGGTCTGTACCTTGCTGAACCTTCGCTTGCCCGCTCTGGAAGAAGTGAAAAGCATCGGAGGCTTTGGGGTTTACATGCTTCACTACAGGGAAGATGTTGAGAATATCCTCTTCTGTGAAGGTGGGCT
>NW_008690133.1:15579-19684 GCF_000695815.1 Acanthisitta chloris | reverse complement strand
AAAAGAGCAGAGGGCATGGTCAGCACTCCCACAGGTACCAGGCAAGAAAAGTGAAGCACGGCACACTGAACTCTTCACGCTCCTCAGCGCAGAACACGCTGGGAAGGGAGGGAGGGTGTGGGTCTTACCTGGACTCCAGTTTTGAGGGAGATTTCACGGAGCAGGGTGATTTTCTGTAGATTATACACTTCTGCTGCTTGGTCAGCATTCTCACTGCAAAAAGCACACACAGGCTTCAGCCTTGGGGGAGTTTCTGCTCAAGGACATCCCTCGAACATGGGTACCTGAGGCACAGGTCCCTGTGCAACCAGGGGCTAACTGAAGCCAGTGACTACCACTGCAGAGGTTCCCATGGCCTGTGACAGCCCAGAGCACAGCGGTGCCTTCAGCGAGACCCTGCACGAGTTCTGCTCACAACAGCTCACCACAACCCGTGGGCTGAGTGCCTGCAGCTCCTGGCGAGGGCGAGCCATCCCTGGCGGGAAGGGATGGTCACTTATCCAACCAGCCACAGCTTTCTCTCATACCACTCTGATGGTGCCTCCAGTTCAACGCCCACGGTGTGCCCCTTCCAGCAGCCTCACTGCCCACCCCTGCCCAGAGACAGGAGCAGCTGTCCTTGTTTTTAGAACATGTCCCTTAGACTAAATCATCATCAATACAGACAAATGTCTTTTGACTGTTCTACTTCAGTTTCTGACCTTCTGCTCCCCTCCAGCATCCTCAGGAGAGGTTTCCCTTCCTCCTCTGTTTTTCCTGACTGCCTTTGCCTCACAGGTTTCACCTCATTCCAAATTTCACTTACACTTCCCCCTGCTGGTCTTTGCCCAATTTCTTTCCATTTATAAACCTGCAAAAGTCCCTCAAGAGCACAAGTTTTATTCAAACAGAAAACAAGCCAGAAAAGGAGGTCCTGTTAAAGAAGAGGAGCTGCAGACCTCTGGTGAGTCCAGGCACAGCCAGGGTCACCTGCTGCACTTACCACTCAAGACTGAAGTCAAAGTAGTTCTTCGCTTCTGAACAAATATTCTTCCACAGCTCCTGAGGGGTCATGCTGGCCCACGCAGTGTTGTCAGCATTTCCAAGGTTCCTGTTTTTCCTTTTCTTACTCTTCTTCTTGGAGACCAGCTCGTCAGCTGGCAGATGGGCAATGGGGTTTGGGAAGGAGCTCAGAAAGCAGTTGAGGAAGTGGCTGATGGCGGCAGATAAACCCGACAGCTCCACACCCTACAGAGACACCAGAGTGGGTCGTGGGGTGTCACCACACAGCTACTGCTCCAACCTCCAGAGCACCAGAAACAGCAGCACCCTCCAGCAGAGGGAGAGGAAGGCAGTGTCTGCAAGTGGAGCTAGCACAGACAGATCTGTGCAGACACACGAGTACGTGTGTGCTACACACACAACTGTGCAGTTACATCTTGGGCTGCTACCTAGGACTGAGAAACTAGAGAGTGTAAAGAAGACTTGGACACCAGGACAAATCCAGGTGTGTTGCTGTGCTGTGTGCAGACAGGTACAAGGTATGTAGTATTCAGGCAATTAAAAAGGCTCCTCAGAAGGGCAAGAGCAACACTGTTTAGGAGGAAAAGGTGTTACAAGGAAAACAAGCTGCGATTTGACTTTTAAAAGCCTCCAACATAATGAGTGAGGATCTGGGGAGGAAAAGCATGAATGACTCCTCTCTGGGAAAGCTTCCTTCGAGTGAGAGCCTGTTCTCCCTTACACACAGGCCTGCACCTATTCCAGCACTAATGAGGTTGTACTTCCCGTTGCCATGCAACCCCCAGGAAATGCCTAACGAGAGGAGAGCCCCACACAGCTCTGTTTGTGGAAAAAGGCTGTTAGAGAGGACATGGGAGGCAAGAGGTCAGACTGCAGGTCATACCTGGAGGTACGTCTTGAAGATGTGTTTAGCTGATCGAGTGATCAATTCACTGATGCCGATTTTCTACCCAATGGAATAAAGAACAGACTGAGTCAGTTGGCAAGAACATGGAAAAACACTTTTCAAGTGGCCTTGTATCAGGATCTGCAGCACAGAACTGTTCTGCATGTGACGTTGCCCTCCTAGAGCCAGTGAGGAGCCCCTGGCACCTCTGTGCCCAGGAGTAAAGCCACGAGCACTGCTCAGCACAGCTCCAGCAGTGCTTCCAGGGACTGCTCCCAGGCAGCCACACTCACAACACTTCATCCAAAGCCTGAATGGAACTGGGAGGCTTAAAAACATGCATGGCTTAAAATCCAACTGTGTCCCTGCAGCACACTTGGGAATCCCTGAAGCACCTCTCTACCCCAAAGGACAATCAAATTCCCTAACACTATGAAAGCCATTAAGGATTTGGGAGCACAACTCCCCATCCACCACTTACAGGTCCTTCTCCCTCCTCCTCTATTATTGAAGCTGTTTATTTTTACACAGAGAAAACAAGTGGCCAAGTGGGAATCTCCTCAGGGGACACAATGGCAGAGGCAGATTGACTGAGCCTGCTGTTAAGCCAATGCTTACAAAGATGTGATCCAGCTGGGCACGGCCAGGGGTTTTGGTGATGAAGTTGATCACTTTGCCCAGGTAGCGCATGTTGATGCCCCTCTGGTGCATGGCCTCAGCCAAGGTCGCCCCATCCATTGGGAGCACCGTGTGATCCAGGCAGTCCTTGACCTACAGGGCATGGACAGACTTTGGTTACAAAGGACAAACATGAAAGAATTTCAGTTAAAAAGTTAAAGCAGGGGGAGGACTGAGGTTCCCATTGCCACTGCACATACCGCGTCCCCTGGGGCTGAGGGCCACCCCGAAGGCTGACACTGACCAAGGTTTTTTGGTGGGTAGAGAGCTGTGACACCAGAGACCACCCCAGTACGTGGGTCTGGGGAACTGACTGTGGCCCAGTCTGGGCCAGCTCCTTCCCACTGGGGGCAGTTTGACTCTGGCATCGCAGTGGGGAGGGAGCAGCACTACACACTCCTGACAGCAGAGGCAAAACAGGTCCTTGTGGAACTAGCAGGCTGAGGCTTCTTTAAGGGCCCCACAGCCACTACCTAAAAACGCTTCCTGAAGAGAGTACGTGGACCTGTGCACACACAGCTGATAAGGGGAAATGGCACTTGCATTTTAAGTTGTGTTGCAGTGCTGATAACAGTTGTTTTAATTCATGTCACACAGTAACACCGGTTCCTCTCCAATACGCAGGGGACTGACTGCTGGAGCAGCTGCTCTGGCACCTGCCTTCATACAGCCCTGTGCAGGGGTTACGTGCTGGAGGACCAACAACCTTGTCATCCACAATCACCAAGCCCTTTGCGGATCACTCCCCTCCTGTTTTATTTGAAGACTGAAGAGCTGGTCTTAAAGGTTATGCTGACTATAGAACCAGTGGATTTAGAGTCCAAAGAAACTTTCCAGCAAGGAAAACTCCTTCCTCCTACACAAGGCCAACACTCCTGGACCTCTTGGAGTGGAGCTCATGAGTTCTCCCCTCCCAGTTTCAGTGCCTGCTCTAACAGATGCATTAGCCATCAATTTAGTGAGCATCCCAGGAAGGGAGAAACTGGGATCTCTTATCTGGCCAGGGCCACGGGTAATATCCAAAATGCTCAGGACCTTCGGAGGGAGTTTTTATGACAGCTATTACTAAGAACAATTTCCCAGTTCACTTCAAATTATTAGTCAGCAATTGAGTCACAATCAGGGTCAGCTAAAACAATAAGCTGTGTGGGACGCCCAGGGCTAGGGAGGATGACTTATGTGGTCTCTATTGTCCCAAACTCTTAGCAATAGCTGTTAATTACCAGTGCCAAAAAATATTTCTTGGGTTGAGGTGGGAAAATTGTGCCATGATGTAAGAAAGACGGGAAATGGAACACCTCTCATGCCCTTGCACAAGAGGCTTGTGCCTGTTCCCTGTGCTCCCCCACCCGTGCCAGAGCAAAGGTGCTGTCCCAGAGGTCACCAGTGTAGTGGACAGGCCAGACTCCAGGCAAGCTCCCAGGGGCACAGCACTGCTGGCCCTCAGTCCTTACCAAGCCTGGGATCTGGCACGACAGCAGGAACGCAGCAGCATCCTTCAGCAGCTGCTTCTGATCCTGCACCTCCTCTTTGCTCGAC
>NW_008690133.1:11977-15556 GCF_000695815.1 Acanthisitta chloris | reverse complement strand
AACACATCAGCCACAGAGACTCACAGAAACAAGTCCTGGACACAGTAAGAACAGGCAAAAGGCTAAGGCGATTCTGTCTCCCCGGAATTGAACTCTACAGGATGTTTTGATGGGAAGAGCACTGGCTGCTGTGCGTGGGCAGTGGCTCAGTGGTGTGGCCTTTGCCCTGCAGTGTGCCCGCACACTGCCTCAGTGCTCACCCCCAGGAACGCTCTGGCAGCTTCCTCTCTATTTCCAAATGAAAACCCACTGCTCCCAGCCATGCAAAGCCACATGTGGTTGCCTGTGCCTGGTCCATGCATGTGAAAGGGCACTGTGACTGCTTATCAAAGTGCTGCTAAAACAGACCCTGCCCTTTGCTGAGGGCCCAACGTCAGCTTTTCCACTACAACTGCTGGATCTTGTGTGAACTACTACACTAGGATCAAATTAATTTTTTCCCTCCTTCTGCTTCTTTCCACGTGGTCTAGCAGCTAGGATGCCAGAGAATCACAGAAGGTTCTTGGCAGCACCCTGCAGCCGTCCCTGGAGCGCAGCGGTGGGAGACGCTCACTGCAGCACTTGGCAGCTCCAGCACTGCAATCCATTACGCTGCTTTCTCTCCTGTACCTCTGTGCTTCACAGAGAGCTCCGCACCGTGCCCAGCGAGCCAAAAGCCAGCAAAACCCTTGGCTACAGAACAGCCTTTGTCTGCAGCTGGTGGACACAGCCCCCTGACGGAGGACTGAGCCCAGCTCTGGATACACATACCTGGTGAGAAAATATCTGGGTTAAACCGAATGTCAAACGACGTGTCACTAATGGAGCCTACAGCCTTGCAAGCATTCCGAATCACTTCTCTGCTTTTGGGATCCACTGGAGCAAGAAGAAAAACAGAACACAAATGAACGTGGAGGTCAGGAGATGACAAGCCCAGCTATTAAATTAAGATAAAAGTTCTGTTACTAAAAACAGCAGTGATGGCACATTCTGCAGAAATCCATTACAAAAACAATCAATTGTAAGGTATTTGGAAAGGAGACTGGCTGCAAAGTCTGAACAAGAGCATGTAAGATGACCCAAAAAACCCTCAGACCTCCTCACCTCCAAGTACAGGCACTCAGAAATCCAAGCCTGGGGTTCCCTAAGGTGCCCATGCACTGCTCCCCTGCACCCCACAGTGCCAGCCTGGCTGGGCTCTTGCTCCCAGGCAGAGCTGAGGGGCTGATGGGCTTGCCGGGTGCAGATCCACCCGCCCACCCCCCGGGGCAAGTCATTCACCAGGGCGTGAGCAGCTCTAACAAAGAGCCCAGGCAATGCTGACAAAGGCAGCCAGTCCTTGTCCTGTCTGACAGCCATCCATCCATCACCCAGCCTGGCACCGCTCCCACGTGACAGCCCACCAGCCAGGGCAGGAGGCTGGGGTGAAATACCTGCTCCATCATCAGAGGCGATGGTCTCGGCGAGCTCCTTCACCTGATCGAGTCCAGTCATGTTATCATCGATTTTGCCGTCCTCCGGCTCCGGCCTCTCGCCGTCTGCAGCGCCGTTCTCCGGAGAGGCTCCGTTCTCCAGCACACCTGAGCTCTCCTGCTTGTTGGCTTTCTGCTGCATCAGCTGCAGCGCAGCCAGCTTCATGAATAAGAGATACCTGCAGCAAAGGGAAAGGGCAATTCAGCACAGCAGGAGAACCCCAGAGAACCACCACTGCTCTGCAGGGAAAAACTTCACCAAGTTAGCATCACAGACTATACAGTTTCCCAGTGCATGGCCAGGGTGTACACCCTTTTCCCACGAGCTTTCCAAAGATCTAAAGAATGCATGTTATTGGAAGAAGCACAAAAGGGGTTTTCATTACTCATCCCAACGGGAACTGATCTCCTTGCAGCAGTTACAATTCCTGCCCACAGGCAGCATCCACAGCCAGCTCAGGAGGAAGAGTCGCTGCGGGGCCACAGGGCTGGTCACACACAAACCAGCAGCAATCTGCCCAGGAGAGCTCCGGGCTGTGGGCCTGGCTGCCCTGCAGGCCACTCTGGTCAGCTGTGACACAGCACCCACGGCCCTTCCCACCGGGATCAGGAGCACTGACAAATGAGCCATGGCTGCACCACACAGCTCCTGCTCCCCCTGCTGCATCGCCAGCACGGAGCAACCCAAACATCCCACCACCACCGTGCCTACAGCAGTTCCCACAGCCTCTAGGAAACAAAGGTAACGTTCAGGATATCTGGAGTGCCTTAAAAAGAGGCATAAATCCTTCCCATTCCCTAGCCACCAGGTGCACAGGATACCTGCAGAGAAAGAAGAACTTCTAACTGTTTTGACAGGAACCAACAAAAACAGACACGGGGACTAAAACACAAACCATGTCTTTTCCTGGCTCCCTGTCTGAATCCCTACCGTTCTCACCTCTTGTTAGTTAAGTTTTAGCATTGCAGTTGCACGGCCAAGCACAAAGGGGCAATTAGCTGCCCACTTCTGGGGGCTCTGCTGGGATGTTCCCGGGACAGCGCAGTGTGGCCGTGACTGGGACCATGACCAGGTGAAGGAAGGGGGAGCTCTGCTCACCTGTGCTCTACAAAGGCATCAACAAGCTCTTGCCGGAGACAGCAAAGCTTGTGTCTGTGCTGCTTGGGGAACCCCATTTTCTTACATTCCTCTGGCATCTCCTCCCCTTCGACAGGCAGGAAGTTTAGATCTGGAGGGAAAGTGCGGAGCAGGTCCAGGATGTAGTGACGCCCGTCGTTGCCAATAATGCCTTTGCACTCCACAGAGGAGCACAGCTCCACCTCCTCATTCTTGTCGTTGAGGACTTTGTGCTTCTGGATCTTCAGCGGCCTGCTGGTCTTCTCCAGCAGCTCCAGGTACTTGGTGTGTGAGACAACTGTCTTGCCAAAGTCTATTGACCCATAGATGACACTCTGCTCCTGCTCCCGCTCCAAGATGCCAGGAATAATAGACTGAGCTGTCACCCTGTAACCTCTGTAATCCACCACAACAGTCCCCAGAGTGTACAGCCCTTCCACATCCACAGCGTTGTAGGTCCGCACACCATTGAGGTCATTGGTAGGAGCTACGTAAGCAGCAACATCTCCACCGAAGTCCTTGTAGTGGTCACGGACATCAAAGCCCAGACTGAAGAAAATGTTGTTCCAGATGAACATCTGCATCTTGGTCTCCTCGCTGGGGTTGATGGCCATGACGTTGCCATCGATGACGGCCATAGCACCTCGTGTTGCTGCTGCAGTGAAGTCGCTGTGAACCTGGAGGCAGGTGGGGAGAAAGCTGGGTCAGGACTCCCACAGTGCCAGCACTCAAAGCTCCCAACAGCCTTCCAGAGGCAGGCAGGTCCACTGGCTTCTACTTCTGTGAGCCTGGCCACTGGCTTGGATACAAGCCCCGGGAGCCAGGACACAGAGCAGAGAAGGGGCTGTGGAGGGAGCAGCCTGCACATCCCACAGTTACCTTGAAAATGGCTCGTTCTCTCAGCAGCCTCTCGGGCAGGTTCTTGCGCGGCAGCTCCCGTGTGGTCTGCAGCTCCTCGTTCCAGTCTCTGGTCTGAGAGAGGAAAGGAAAGCCTTGTGGGAAGCAATGCAT
>NW_008690133.1:8763-11803 GCF_000695815.1 Acanthisitta chloris | reverse complement strand
CAAGGCGTTTGGGGAGAGAAGGGAGAGAAAGGGGCGAGAATTCAGGCTGCCATGGAGCTCAGAGGAAGCGAATTAGCAGCAGAAGCGAAAACACCTCAAGAACTGGCTTTATTCAACAGCAGTTTGGGACAGATGTTGCATCAGCCCTGCTGAGGCAGGGCAGTGCCACAGAGAGCAGCATGGTGCAGGTGGCATGAGCCAGCGCTGCGGTCCCACTGCGGGCACACAGCTGCCCTGCACGACTTTGTGCTACAAAGTGCGACCGAAGCATCTGGAATAGCTTGCCCACGGACACAAGAGCCATTCCAGGCGTGACTGGCACAGAACAATGCTCTGCCTCCGCTGCAGTGGCACACAGGAGCAGGGACATGGAACTTATAAACACCTGAGCAGAAGCTGTTCCTCTCAGACCCTCCTGTGCCCAAGGAACTGCAGCCCAAGCAGCACAGCCCCTACAGGGCTTTGTCAAGACCAGGGACTCCTGCAAGTTTTCCCATAACAAGCAAAACCCTTCCACAAATACCAGAGGTTACTTGTTGAAAGCTAACTGGTTCCCAGCACAGCTGGCAGCAAAATTCTTGCCAGTATTGTTAGGCAAAGCAAGACCAGTACCTGTCCAGGTATGTGCTCCTCATAGCCCAGTCTAGAAGTGTAAGCGTCTTCTGCCCGGACACAGTCCATGGCGTGTTCTGCCTGCGGAGCCGTCCAGCTGTACACTTGGAAAGGAGTGGCTATCCTCTCAAAAGGGTGTCTCTGAACCCTGGTTTGGGAGGGAAAACGATTAGACATTTTCCTCAGGAAGGTCTCCCTGTGCTTTCACACCAGTACAGGTTACAGTCCAAGAGCAGCCACAGTGCAGCCTGGCTGCTCTTGGCAGGGGCTGGGGGCTCATCTCTACTTACTCCTGGCCCAAGGAGCAACACAGTCTAACAATTTTTAAATGGCCAGATAGTGACAGTGGTGGCTGGAGGCCACTGCTAATTTTAGCCCTTGTCTAGTGTCACTTTCATCTCCTTAATGAAGCAGGAGCAGAGCTCCCAAAAGCCACACAATGTGCCTGTCAATCTGCCCCCGCTGAGCTGAGGCAGTTCATTAAGTGACTCTGAAGAATGACAGGCTTTGCACAGGACCCACTGTCCTGGAGCAGAACAAATGGTCCCTGCAGCAAGGACAGGAGAATCAAACAATGCCTTACTGTTGGTTTATTATTATAGAGGCTAGAGGAAATTAGAGAAGATTAACATGCAGAGACATGTTTAAAATGATCGCTCCCTCTGCTGTGAGCCTACGCGAAGCCTCGTGCGTTACGTGCGCTGACACTCTGCTTCAGCCCCTGTGTTGGCTCAGGGGAGAAGCACCTATTGATGAGGTGACCAGTGCTGCTGCAGCACATGGCCCAGGCAGCCACCAAACCTCCCACGGGCCAACACAGCCCGTGTGAGGAGACCCACACCTCGGGAGCAGGTCAGCACATCCAGTGTCCCTCGTCTGAACGCCGCTGCACACCTCTGTGTCCTGTGTGTTCAGTCTGCAGCAGGACAGAGCACCTGAATGCCAGGTCAGCCCCACAACTGATGCTCCCATGGGAACAGAATGCTGTGCTACCCCCACCCCTCGCTTCAGGCAGACCCAAAACAGCAAATCTACATCCTGTCAAGCAAGTTGCTGGGGAGCTACAGCCGAGAGGAACCATCCGGTGGATACGGATCAGGACTCTGGGCTTCCCCTGGCCCCGTCACTGCTGTGCTGAGCACCAGACACACACCAGCCCCGACAGCTCCAGATCTGCAGTGAGAGACAGCCAGCTGCTTCAGGGTGCTGACACGACCTTCAGGCAGGTGCTGTGTGCTCCTTGCCCCTACACTTGCGTGTCCCACCTGCCCAGCACGGCGAGCCCAGTGACACAGGCACTGCAAGCCCTGCTGCACCGGTGGCATCCAGCTCCCCAGCACCAGCTGCACAGCTGAGCCCTCTGCCTCACACTCAACTGCTCGAGAACCAGAGAGGAAGAAGCACTGCTACCGTTTCTTCTGCAGAGCAGAGAAGTTTTTTTTGAAGGTAGGGCTGATCTGGTTAAGTAGTTCCACCAAGGAATGACTGAGAAAACTGGGGTTTGCAGGTTTGGGATTGAAGTTGTATGCAGTAGACCTACAAGAGAGAAAAGAAAGAGTCATAGGCTGCTGTCATACCTGAGACTTCCCATACCCTCCGCCACACGCAGTATCAAAGGCTGCACCACGTGCCCTTGCCAGCAAAACAGAGACCATGGGGCACAAGGGGCTGCAAGGGCTCTCTCCAGTCTGCCCATGAGACACAGCCAGTAACCTTGTTCCTGGCCCTGACGGGACCTTCTTCAGCCACCCTCAGAGTCAAGAGAGGCTTCTCTTTTATAGCTGGGAAGGACTGATTTCACATTGCTTCCCAAACACACCAAAAGAGCTTTCACTTAACAGAGAATCCCCTCAGCAAAGCAGCTCTGACAGGCACAGCCACAACAGTCCCTCACAGTCAGCACTGAAAAAATAAACAATTTCTAGTCAAATCTGTGCCTGGCTCAGGGAGTTCTGACAGGCTGTGCTTTTGCTTTAGGGCAAAATGAGATCCTTGCAATGGTCAGGAAGGAATTTCCTCCCAACTCAAAATGCTCTAATTAGCCGGTGACATTACAGAATGTTTACACTTTCCCCTTCAGCCACTGTCGAGAAGTGGTCCCAGGCATAACTGAGCAGCCCAATCCAGTACAGCAACTCCCACAAACCCATGTGAGCAGCAAATTAAAATAGGCTTTCCACCAGGAGAAGAAACCAAAACAACGCAGCAACTGTGTGCTCGTGGGTTGATTTCCAGCTGGCTGCTGCAGGGCAGGCCGGGAGGAACCTCAGTCACTCACTGATTCAAGTAAAATCCCCGAGTGGACGCAGTGATGCTGATGTGCCGATCCTCCACTGTGATGACGTACAAATACATCAGGTCCCCGTGCATCTTCCGGTTCCCGGGCGGAGGATTCCAGCCACTCATTGTCAATACCTTGAGGCACTGC
>NW_008690133.1:2504-8730 GCF_000695815.1 Acanthisitta chloris | reverse complement strand
GCAGGAATTAATTTCTTTGAGTTAGAGTCATTCAATGTACACGCCAGATCCCTTTTACCTGCTGCCCTCGCTTGGTTCCAGAAACAGAGCTTACAAAACCACCTGGTCTCCAGAGCACAGCCTTCCTGAGCCCTCTGCAGCCCACTGGTTTGCCTTTCACCCCGCAAGACACCGGTGAAAACAGACACCCTGGGCCTTTGGGCTGCACAGGGCACAGATTTCTTGCTGTACTGGTTTTCAAATGGCAGCTTCCAAAACGGAATCCAAGTGGGAGGGCATGTGGAAGCTAAGGGCAATCTGCAGCTATCTGTGGATCCTGTCTCCAGGCCCCTGCAGAGGAACGCTGCTCTCTCTTCCCTGCCACCCCTCCCAGCAAGCCTGGCCCTTCCGTGCTCTGCAGGTGTCCAGACTCCATGGCCAGTGTTTTGCACACCAGCTCCTGGACTTTATTCTTTTGGCTAAGCAGTGCTAGCCCAGCACTCATTAAGAATCAAGCAGAGCAAATCCCAAAGTCCTCTTCAGCTCAGCTTTCAATCCCTGACCACCAGTTTGCTGCAAGGAATGTGCCAATGGCTGTTTCAATGACACAGGAGAACTCTACCTTCCAGTCTCTGTTCTGGGGCTGAAGGGCACACAGAGGCCTCTCTTTGCTACCTGGCAGGATATGTTCAGGAGGGGTGCAGTCAATTTGTTCCATTTCGGTACCTTTCTTCTTCCGTTTTCCACTGTCTAGAACGGACAGAGACAAAAAGTCAGTGCTGGAAAGTGCAGCATTCCCTCCTCCAGGCATCATTCAAGGAGGGATGCAGAGTGCTCTGAGTGTTCCTCTGCACTCCCGAATGACACAGGACAGCTGACTGTAGTGTGTGTTTAACTAAGCAAGGAGTCAGGGAACGAAACACACCGGAGAAGCCTTTTTGCCCCATACCTCCCAGGTCTCCTTCAGTGAAGACACTCAGGAAGGACAACGAGTTACAGTCCACACCATTGAAAGCATCTGATGGGTCAAGACTCTTCAGAAGGTCCCGAATGTGACGCACATGTATCCTGGCTTCTCGCACTGTGTACGGCTCTGATGAGCAAAAAGGGAGGAAAGAAACTGAAATTACGCAGTTGCTTACTCCTTTGGCATACAGGTCTCAAAAAAGAACCACAGGAAAGGGCTGCCAGGTGGCCAAAACCACTCCCTATGAAAACCCTCACTCATTCCCTCCCAAGTCTAAAGGAACTTGCCTTCCACCACTTTCAGCAGTGAGCCCTCCTGCAGTCCTTCAATCGTTTTCAGCTCAGCAAAGTTATCGAGGACGTTGCCATCCAGCTGCAGGGAGAAGCAAGTCCGATGGCAGGTATCCTCCCGGTCCATCAAAACTTGGTGGATCTCTTGCACCATCTCTTGAGGGGAAACCTTAAGAAGGGAAGAACCCAGACAGTTTTCTTTACCTCACACATGTTCTAGCCAAACTTTGTTCCTCTGCTACAGAATCAAACCTCTTGGCCCTCTCCAGGCTCAGAAAGGCAGACTCTACCTCCCTTCCCAGGAAGATCACTTCTGTCTCTACTGGGAGGGCACTGTCTCCTCTCGCAGGGTTGGCCACCCCAGTTCCATCTCATGGTTTGGCACCCAGAGGTGTGACAGCTGGGTGCTGCACTGAGCACTCAGCATGGGACAGAGGTGACAGAGGGCAGAGAAGGAACAGAAGGTAGGTGGGGAAACTGGGGGTTCTTCCCTTCTCCATTCACACTGCATGTTTGTGGTGAGGCCTTGAATGATGCACATGGAAAACAGCCCATTTCCTCTCCCTGTGCCAGGGCCACACCTCTCCTGATGCCAGACACCACCCTGGCTGGTGCACCAGGGCTGCTCTCCCACCTCCCTGCTCTGCTCCAGCACCACCAGCTCTGATCACGAGCTTGGAGGACTCGAGGTAGTTCACATAAGCTGCTGTAAACAACAGAGCCTGCTATTATTAGCCTGTTAAAACTAACAGCCAAGAGGATTTAAAGGAGAAAGAAAGCCAGGCTGAGACACAGCTTGTTCCACCGGGGATGGGATTGCACTGCACTCTCTGCCAATCTTGAGAGATAAGACTTCCCATTGGGTTTAGATGCCAGACACCTATCCCTGAAATTAGAGACTTTCAAATACTTTTGGGTGAAGAATCAAGTTAAATGGGACTATCAGCTAGGTGTGTCAGAGCCCTTCCTTATCTGCCAGCACATGACCCCAGAGAGAGCTCTCTGTGCAGAGGGAAGTGGACACTGCATCATTCCCTCAGCCTTCAAGCCTCCGTCCCCCCTTAGTGCCGTCAGAGGATGGATAAGTCAGGGAGCTGTGAGCAGCCTGAAGGTACTGTCCAGACTCCAGAGGCTAACTGGGGCCTTCCTGGGCACAGTCCCCTGCCCTCTACCTTGCCAGCCTGGCTGAAGGGACCTGGCTCAAACACTGCTGCTGCCTCCATTCCCCCTCCCAACTGGAGAGGGCAGGTACCTGCAGGGAAAAGGGCTCTATCCCTGGTGCACAGATCTTGACAGTGAATCCTGTGTCCTGTATGACGATGACCTCCTGGTCGTTTCCATCTTCTCCTGGGTCAGCCTCCTCGTGGCCGTTCTGCCTGGAATCCTTCTCGCCCTTGAGGCTCTCATGCGGGCCGCTGCCATTCATCAGTGCCACGCCAGATGAGTGCTCTGGGCCAGGAGAGAGGGACCGAGATGAGCTCCGAGCAAAGGGACAGTCCTCTCTGCCCGAGTGGCTGCGGGGACCGGCTGGGACACCATCACTGTCCTCTGGCCAGCCCAAGCGACCCAGGGGCTCAAAGGCAGCGAGGGTTTTATTCTGCACTTGCTGCTCACTAGACAGAGGTGTGCCAGGCCCGACCCCTTGCAGCGTAATTAGCTCTTGCTCGCCTGCAGGGTTTGCATCTTCCACAAACCGTGTGTGGAGCGAGGAGGGAAGGAGAGCAGGAAGGATGGGTCAGTGTACACCACACTGAGCTGCCTTAAGAAGCCTCTTAATTAAAGAGATGGGTGTGTGGTGCTTTGCAGCCCAGAGGCAGCTGTAACCTCTGCACCAACACGTTACACACCGCTCATCCCTCGCGGGACGCTGCGGCACTGCTGGCTGCGTGGGAGCAGTTACTCCACAGCCTCATGAACAGCTCCCACACCCCTGCGCGCATCTGGCCACGCCGCAGCTCCAGAGCCCTCAGCGCAGACCCACAGTGCAGGGCGAGGCTCTGCCCGAGTGATTTTAAAAGGTGACGACATTTTAAGTGCTCGTTTAGACGGATGCTCATTTACACGATGCGTCACAGGGCCGGGGAGCTCTCTGCACCTACCTCACCGCTGCGAAATGGTTTGTTTTCTTTTCCAATAAGGTGGATGGTGTCAGAGAGCTGGTAAGACCTACGAAGCTGCCAGTCTCCTAGTGCCCTCTGAACCAGGCTGGGGACCATGCTAAAGAGGACCGAGGTGCGACCAGCATAAGCCGGAAGAGTGGCATGAGCTTGCTCATGAGCTTTGAGAAGCTGAAAAGAGCTTTGGCACTGCGAAATGGTTTGTTTTCTTTTCCAATAAGGTGGATGGTGTCAGAGAGCTGGTAAGACCTACGAAGCTGCCAGTCTCCTAGTGCCCTCTGAACCAGGCTGGGGACCATGCTAAAGAGGACCGAGGTGCGACCAGCATAAGCCGGAAGAGTGGCATGAGCTTGCTCATGAGCTTTGAGAAGCTGAAAAGAGCTTTGGCAGAGGGCCCTCCTCCCCTCCCCTGCCAGTACCATGCTGCCCCACAGACACGGGCGCTGGGCACGGGAGGGCAGCGGGCGCTGGGCCCGCAGCCTGACTCGCAGCAGGGCTGGCCCCCCACGGCTGACACACTCAGCTGCTGCCCCAGGGTCACACAAGGCAGCTCCAGCTCAGGGCTCAGGCAGTGCAGAAGGAGTGGGCAGGGGGCTTTGCCAGGCAGCAGGACCAGCCTTTCTGCAAGGCTGCACAGGGTCAAGGCAGCTCAAAGCCAGACTAATGCCCAGAGGCTGCAGCCCTGCAGCCAGCTCCATCTGGCAGGTCTCTCCTCCTCACCTCCCAGCAAGGCACCAGGCCCAACCCTAGCTGTGCTCCAGGGGAGACAGCAGTTCTGTCTCCCTTGTCTCTGAGATGTGGACTGGTGCTGTGGCTTGAGGACCTACAGCTCTCATGGCTAGTTCTCACTCATCAACCCCAACTGCTCCTGCAGCCCAGAGAAGTCATCCAGCCTTCACCATGACCCAGAGCAGGGATGGCAATGCCATATCCCCTGTGTGCCTCCTGAGGCTGCAGCAACAGGCCCTACCGAAGGGTCATACCCCTGCACTGGGGGCTCCAGACCATGACTGCCCACAGCAAACCCTCAAGAGACAATCACAGCTGAATTAGGACATAGTGAAAAGGCAAGAAATGCAATGAGAGTGCATCCATTCCAAAAGGCAGCAGGTAGTAGAGCTACCTCATGCAGCCTCTGCTGCCTTGAGCAGCTTGGCAGCTGCTGCTCATGTTCCCTGTCACTGTGCCGTATGTCCCCAGCACAAGCTGCTCATTTCTTTGACAGATGAAGCCACGGGCGAGCCAGACAAGAGGCCTGGCTCTGGCTCCAGCAAGCTGCAGTCATGCTGCAGATGAGGAAGAAAAGCTCCACATAAGAGTGCCTCAAGAGATGTGGTTTCAGTAAAACCACACCATGCCCAGAGGGCTGGGGAGAGCCCCTTGTCACACCCTGCAGCCAGCACAGCCACACTCCTGGACTGCCTGGACATGTGGGGACCAGGAAGGAGCACAGAAGAGCCACCACGGAAATGCTGCACCTGGGGCTACCAGCACTGCAGACAGGACGACCCGCCAGGCCAGGCCCAGCCCTGCCCACCCGAGCAGGGCAGGATCACTGAGCTTCTGCTCCTGCTGTGACAGCTGGAAAGGGGAGGCAGAATCCGGCTACGAGGAAGGCTGGCATCCCATCCCACACACGTGCTGGTCTGGAGCACAGCAAACACCTTCAGCAGCAAAACAAGGCAAGAAAGGGAAATCTGCATGCAGCAAAGGAAAGTCACCAGCCAGGACCACACTTCTGCTTTTCACTGCTCAGTGGTGTCAGATCCCCAGAAATCAGTAGACTATTTCTTGTCTGCAGAAACACAAGACATTTGCACTTGCCATCCCTCCTCCCCTACTTGAATAAAGTTGGGGCCAGCACAGCTCTGCATTTTGCGACAAGAGACATGTAGAGGCAACACCTTCATGTATCCTTCTGCCAGAGGATCCAGCTCCAGCCAGCACTGTCTGAAGTCTAGACACAAAAGTTAAGGCTGGACTGAGAAAGACCTGCTCTGCAGCAGGTTAACCCTCAGACGTGAGCCATCCGAGGCCGAGTACCTGTACAGAATGGGTATGTTTCAACGCAAACAGTAAGTTTTGTCTCAGCCCCACTGAGGCAGCATGAGCTGGCCTGGAGGCTGTGCTGCCTGCTGGGTGCTGACTCACACATGTGCTCCCCTTCACGCACCTGCCTTAAAGTGGGTCACCGGTTCCTCCCACCCGCCGCAGCCCAGCTGTGCCGTGGCCTTGGCAGCACCGGTGCAGGGAGGGAGGCAGACCATGGGGCACTCACAGACAGCGCCTGGAGACACCTGCAGAGACCTCCCTCCTGTTCCTCACTCTCACCTCGAGCCTAAACAGGCCACCAGCTCTCCGCTGCTGGTGCCCGCCGCGTGGCACTGTGTCCCGGACGGCTCGAGGAAGGCGCCGAGTCCCAGGGAAGTGGTCCCACCTGCCCCGGGGTTGCTCCAGGGCCAAACGCGGCCGCTCCTCCCACTTACCATCCTGCCGGAGCGAGGAGACCCTGCCGGGTTGTGTCAGCCTCGACATGTGGGTCCGCAGTCTCCACAGAGGGCTGTGACCTCTGGCCTCCCCTGTCATTCCAAGGGATGTGCCAGTGCCCCAGCAAGGACCCTCCTCCTCCTCCTCTCCAGCCGCAGTTTGTACCCAGGGCCCGAACGCGGCCGCTCCTCCCACTTACCATCCTGCCGGAGCGAGGAGACCCTGCCGGGTTGTGTCAGCCTCGACATGTGGGTCCGCAGTCTCCACAGAGGGCTGTGACCTCTGGCCTCCCCTGTCATTCCAAGGGATGTGCCAGTGCCCCAGCAAGGACCCTCCTCCTCCTCCTCTCCAGCCGCAGTTTGTACCCAGGGCCCGGCTCTGGCTCC
>NW_008690133.1:0-2494 GCF_000695815.1 Acanthisitta chloris | reverse complement strand
AAGCCGTAACACGATGTTCTCATTGCTACTCCGAGCACAGCGCGAGCAAACCTCACGCACACGCAAGAGCAGAGGCAGGAGAGCAGCAGGAGCTGCCAGGCACCACCTCATGGGAACCGACCGCTCGCCTGTCTGTGCTCACACCTGGCAGAGAGGATCAGACTGAGGATTAGGTTTCATCTTTGTGCCTGGACAAGGAGTTCACACGCCAAGGTGACAGGCCCTGCTTTAATCACAGTCCCTCTTTACACAGCGAGGCCGAGCGGTCAGATCCCAGCGATGGAGGGTGCACACAGCGACAGACAGCACAGGCCTGGGAAGTGTTCGTTAATACCTAATGAATGTTTGAGCAAATCATCTAAACCAAAGTCAGTCACTCATCCTTTTCTAAGATTATCACATCAAAAAGTCAGCAATGTGATGCTGCTGTGAGCTAGCCGGGGCTGCTCTGTAGGTAAGGAGTTTCCTTCCCTACATTTAGTAACTGCAGAGATTGCTAGAGGCACAAACCTGAAAATTAACCCCCTTCCTTTTCCAGCACCAAGTTTTGGAATGCATTTCTTGTTACCGGCTCCAGTGCCATTCTGAGGTGCCAAATTCTGCCCTTTCCTCCTCAGAGGTATATGGAATTCTGAGCAGTACAACACAGCTTCTGCACATCTGTCAACCAGCTGCAGCCTGAACGCCTGGCACACCAGTGGGCACAGGGCAAGCAAACAGGGTGCTAAACCAGGAACTAAGCCACCGGCTCAGGTCGGTCACACTGCACATCCCGTCACGCAACCAAGTGCACGAGACAGCATTTGAGACCAAAATTCAGCCACTGCACAGGGACTGAACAAAAACAGTGACAGAAAGGCAAAATACAACCTTGAGACTTTAAAAAAACCTGTTTCTCATATCCCGAAGTTCTCGTGAGGACAAAAGCCTCTGAGTTACCATTTTGTGCCACACTGGAGGAACTGGTGCAGACTGCAGCCATGCTGTACCAGTTTGTGGAGACGTGGGAGAGGAGGGAAGCCAGAGACAGGTGAGTGGGCAGCTGCTCCCCTCCCACACTGCAACAACCAGCTGGGGCACACTGTCCCCACAGCACTGGAACGCTGCACCAGCTGAATGAGGAGAAGGAACATCCCGTCCTCAGCACAACTGCGGAGCTGCTCCATCCCTGCAGGTCAGGCCTCTCCTCTACCTGCAGGCAGCTCACGGCAGTCAAAGCTCCTGCTGCTGGTCCCTCGCTGCCACGTGCTCCCATCTGCACTGCTGCAGGCTGGCCAGATCCACTCCCATCCTTTACACGGACCATGCTTGCACTCACAAACAAAAGAGGGATTTGCCTTATGAATTAAGAAAAAGATAAGCAAACGCCCTTATGTTTGCTTTCCTCGCATGGACAAGGCACAGACAGGTCCCTCTGTGGTACACACCCAGATGGGATATCTCAGCACCTTTCTCCCTCCCCTTCTGCCTGAAGTTAAAACATCACCTCACCTGCCCTCCCTTCATGCTGCCCCATCCCACAGGCATACGCAGCCACCCACCCCCGTTAGGGGCATAGAGCGTTTTGGCTCACGCAGTGCGACGGAGCCCCATGCCACTGAGCACCTGGGAGCAGGAGCTTCTTTTTCTTCCTCCTCTTCTTCTGCTGTTTTGAGGGCAGAACCTGTGCCTGGGAGTCAGGCTCGCAGCTCGCCCTGCTGCCAGAGCAGGCAGTGGGGTCTGCCCCTACAAACCCAGCCCTTGCGACCCGAGCTGTCAGTGGTGCCTGGCTGGGGGGGACAGGCAGCACAACAGCGCTCTGGGCCGGCAGGGCGTTCCCCACACTTGCTGGCAGAGCAGAGGATGCTGTCCCAGGGCTCCTCGGAGAGAGAGCAGGACCTCTGTGCTTCAGCCCACCGTCCAGACCCACTAGGGCTGTGTCTAACCGCCCAGGCTGTGCTCCAGGGCCCGCATTGACCCCTGCCACGTGCTCCTCCCGGCGGCAGGATCTGTGGGCTGAGCCGCTGTCCTCAAGTTTCACACAGCCCTGGCAGGCCCCAGGCGACTGAGCATGATCGCCCGTCCCCGCCGGCCCGTCGCCAAGAGTCCCCGCAGGGGATGGCTCTGCCCACCGGGGCAGGTCGGCAGCACCAGTGCCAGGTCTGGCACCGCTCCTATCGCCGACCACCACGGCTCCTGCTTCTCCCGTGGGCTCAGACAGCTCTTGGAGGCACTTGGTGCCCTTCCGCATTTTTTACTGCCTCGCTGGGGATGATGTCTGGATACAGCCCAGCATGCCGGGCAGCTTCTGGCACCTCCGGGCAGGCGGCACAGCTCGTGGGAGACTTTGGCAAGAGGGGCGACCTCTCATCAGGAGTGCGAGAGCTGCGCGGCTGGAAGAGGAGATCTGTGACTTGCCTGCAGCAGTTTGCAAAAACGCTGTTCCCCATGGTCACCAGCAGCCTGGCTCGTGCAGCACCGCGTAGGAACAGGCAGCTGGTTCACACGCACACCC
>NW_008690132.1:0-1928 GCF_000695815.1 Acanthisitta chloris | reverse complement strand
GATGCCACCTGGAGCCTCTAGCTGTGTCCTCCTGCCCTCCAGGAAGGATTGACCCCCCAATCCCTGCCCTGTGCCCCTCCTGGAGGTGCCCCCTGTGCCCTCCCAGGTCCCTCTGAGCTCTGGATCCCTTTGGGGTTGTGTTTGGAGCTGAGGGAGCAGCACAGGGACCTGAGTCCCCTTCCCCAGAAGGTCTCCAGCCATCCCTGCTGCTGGTGGTGACACCAAAGTGACATAGCTCTGCTGCCTAAAAAGATCCTGGATCCATTTCCCCATGGATTTACTCAGGAGCAACCACAGCCCAAGTGCCAGGGAAGGGACTGGGAGTGGAGGTGGCACCAGTGTCCCCTGAGGGATGGGAGAAGAGTCAGGAGGATGTGTGAGGACAACTTGGATCTTCTTCTAGGAGATCAAGCCCTTCCTGATGCTTGGATGGGCTGGAAAAGGCAGAGATGGGAACTGGGAGCAACTGGGTGGGATGGGTTGGGGTTCCTCACAGGGCTGGGAGAGCTCAGGGAGGGTTGGAAAGGGGATGGAGATCCCAATATCCCATCTAACTCTTCCCTCTGGCAGTGGGAAGCCATTCCCTGTGTCCTGTCCCTCCATCCCTTGTCCCAAGTCCCTCTCAGCTCTCCTGGAGCTCTTTGAGGCATTGGAAGGAGCTCTAAGGTTTTCCTGGACCTTCTCCTCTCCAGGTGGACATTCCCACCTCTCCCAGACCTCCAGCCCCAGGATCATCCCATCCCACCCCCTGCCATGGGCAGGGATACTTATTTTTGGGGAATATCTCCATCCCAAGGCAGATTTTCCCTTCCTCAGGGTGGACAATCCTTGGGATCACCTCCTGCTCCTCCATCCATATGGGAAGGAGCTGCTTCAGTCCATGTGGCTCAGCCTTCCCAACCTCCTCCAGCTTCCAGGAGCTCCTTGAAGGCATGGACAAATGTTCCTGGCTCAGGTTTCCCCATCTGGGCTGAAAAAAAGTGGGATCTGGGAATAAAAAATTCCTCATTCCCTTGCTCAGAGCTCAGAGATAAGTGTGGTCACAGCTTTGGAATATCCAAGGTGTGTCCAGGCAAGGAAAAATTGGTGTCTTTGAGGAATATCTTCATCCCAAGGCAGGAAAACCTCCAAATCTTCCTGCAGGAGAAGCAAAACATGGAATTTTTTAGGGAATAAAAAGGTCTCTGGTTGGGTTTTCCAACCTGGAAAGGAGAAGTGATGCTTCCCAAGCATTGGCAGCGTGGGAGGTTGATCCTGGCAGTGTCTCATCCTGGGATTCATCCCTCCAGCAGCACCAACTCTATGTCCCTACCCTCAAAAAAGGCTTGGAATACAATATTCCCAATGTTTTCCAAGCTTTGGAGCAACCTCCTGTCCCACTTGGCTCCTTCCCAAAGGTGACAGCTCTGCCTGGATCGTGTTCTCCCACCCTGATTCCCAGGAATGCTGATTTTTTTAACCTAGGCAAGGCAACTCCAAAGGATTTTCCTCTGCCTTTCCCAACTTTTCCTGCCCCTCTAAATCCAGGGATGCTCCTCCTGTTCCATGTGGATATTGATTCCATCTTTTTTTTTTTTTGCAGGAGCAATGCTTGGAGGAGACCTCAACAACACCAACGGAGCCTGTCCCAGTCCCGTGGGTGAGTCTGGAGCTTCTGCCATAGATGTTGGGGATGATCCAGAGATGTTGAGGATGGTCTAGAGATGTTGGGGGTGATCCAGAGATGTTGAGGATGATCCAGAGATGTTGGGGATGCTCCATAGATGTTGGGGATGATGCAGAGATGTTTGGGATGATCCAGAGATGTTTGGGATGATCCAGAGATGTTTGGGATCATCCAGAGATGTTGAGGATGCTCCAGAGATGTTGAGGATGATGCAGAGATGTTGGAGATGCTCCATAGATGTTTGGGATGATGCAGAGATGTT
>NW_008690131.1:16070-20928 GCF_000695815.1 Acanthisitta chloris | reverse complement strand
TGCCAATGTCTCACCACCCTGACAGGGGAAAAAACCTTTTCCTATCACCTAGCCTAAATTTCCCCTCCTTCAACACCGATCAGTTAAATAAATTTAGACATTTTTAACCCCCAAATTTCACTGGCTTTCCAGTAAAACTGTTACTTTTTCTTTCTTTTCTTTCCCCTCCAGTTGGCGGTTTCCAGATGTAGGAACCAGTCATGGGTCGGTGGTGATCAGCACCATGGACAGAATCCGCAGGGACGGGAGGTGCTCAGCAGGCACCAGAGACACCCACTCGAGTGTCAGGAGCCTCCCAAAGGACTGATTGCCTGAAACACAGCTTAGCCTGCAGCAGTGCCTGTCACTGGCCTCATAGATCAGCCTCAGTCCCCCAAATAACCTGTGTGTTGGGAGAGAGGAGAGAAAGATTGCAGCGTGCGAAGGTCTCATACGTTCTGAGACCTTAGAAAAGACACTGCAATGAAAAATGAAGTAAATCATGCTTTGCCAGCTAAATAAACCACTTTGACACTGTTAACTCTTTGATGTAAGGGTAGTATTTTCCTTTGGTTTTGTTTGTTTGTTTGTTAGGTTGGTTTTTATAATGTCAGGCATATCACAGGTACTCTTAAAACATGCTAAGGGACTCATCTTTGAAAACAATAGTCTAAGAAATATTGATTATGAACCTTCTACAAGTTAGGTAACAACCATTGAATTATTCTGGACTAGATAGCTACTAGTCAAACTAACAGGCTATTTTGTGCTCTTCCTTCCTTCCTGTGGAGAAGACAACACTGGACAGTCTCACTGGGAGGTGGGATAGACTCCCACACTCAGAAATGTGAGTCATTGAAGTCCTGTCAATGCTGTTAATTTCTTTCTATTCTGAGTCAAGGATGACCTAGGAAGGTGAGTTGAAAGCCTGTATCAAACCCAGGTGCTGTGGTGGCAATAGATAGTGTCTGTGGTTCCTCTGTCACAGTCTTAACAAAATAAAAATAAAATTTTCTTACCTAACTTCAGACAATGACATCACCTTCATGTGAGGTAGTCACTCCAGACTCCCTTCATGGTCAGTGAAGTGTGTGTTCCCTTGAAGCGAAAGGTACAGGTCACCTGAATCTTTGAAGACATCTGCTAAGCACAAGGCAAACTGTAACTTACTTTTTTTTTCCCAGTAGACTTCAGAAGTAGATATATCCACTGCAAATGCCTGTTTATACCCAGATAGGCACCTTGAGCACTGACACTAAGCAGTGTGCAAGCAACTGGGTGAGCATCAAAAAGTGCCAATGTCTTTGGGAGGATTAAATACCTAAGGGTGGGGATACTGCTGGGAAGCTCTGCTCAACTCCACATTTGCCTGGAGGATATGCCATCGGATGATAAACAGTATCTGACTCTTTCAAATACTCCCAGTTATACTGAAATACAACCTCATGACAAAAGTTCACACATTAAACTTCCTGTGTATGTATTTCATACCTCAAATGTAAGCCTCTGCCAAGAGCATTATATATGAGACCATAACTAATTTAGCTTCACATTCTCCTCAGTATCTTGAATGCTGGTTAAGCTTCACTTGTTTATCTCATTTTGCAACATCCCTCCAACTCAAAATTTCAGCCAAAATAGGTGAAACTAATCAAGAGACACTGAAAGCTGAAAAATATGTATTGATTCAATTGCCTTTTTTTTTTTTTTTAATGCATCTACTATTGATACAGGAAAATAGAGTGAAAAGATGGAGATAAGGTTTACATTATACCATTATACCAATATTTATTCCAAAGAGAAACACACTCTCAGCATTTTCAGATTCATACAAAGCTAAATTGTGGTAATGAATTACTGAAATATGACCCCATAGAATAGAATTAACTATAAACACAATGATTTTCAGAAAAGTAAAATATTTTGGAAAAGCAAAATCACTATCATCAAGGAAAAGACTTCATATGGATCCAACACTGACTTCAGTTCTCTGTCCCCGCCCCCATACTTTTTCTCCTTTTCCATCACAAAAGGCTACATGGAAAGTGTAGCCCATTGTTAAATGACCTGAGAAAACAGGCAGAAAAGAGAAAAGGATGAGATCATTTCACTTGTATAGATGAGCAGACAGAAAAACAGTAACAAGGCAATCAATTGAGCAAACAGAGGCTGTGGCAGGAACACAAATGATCATCGTTCTCCAAATCTGAGATGCAAACAAATTTGTAGGGGAGATATTAATCATGGCATAATTCTTATCAAATAGGTTTACTTATAGAAGGACCTTTATCTGTGCCTATAAAATAGTAAACGAAATCAGCAATACTCTTCCTCTATGCAAGATTTTAAAGTCAGAGCAGAGCCCTTTTCCCCCATCAATTACTATTCAAGACTTAGATCTTCCACTGCTCTGAATTACCATGCTTCCATGATATTCAGGGTACTTTTTTATGCCTGAAGTTTGGGTTCTTTGTACTCAGTTTAGTGACGGTGAAGATGTGAAAATAAGGTATGGAGCTGAAGCCTTATTTCTATTCAAGATATGAACACAGCCTGGGGAACAAAAGCTTTCCTGTAGCACGTGAAAGTATCAGCAACAAGTACCCAGCAGGGGAAGAAAGCATAGAAAGATCATAGTTGGTTCTTATTTGTAAAGGGATATTTAGAAGAAGACAATTCCATCATGCCATTTAGGCTGTTTTCCATTCTGGTTTGGCCTTTAGCTTCTGAATTGGCTGGAATTACTCTTGCCAAAACTCTTCAAATCTAAGTACCTCTTAGATCTGGTTTGTTGTCGTGGTTTGACCCCAGCTAGCAACCAAGAAACACACAGTCACTCACACACACACACAGCAAGGGGATGGAGGAGAAAATAGGAAGGGTAAAAGCTGGAAAAACTCATGGGTTGAGATGAAGACAGTTTAATAGAGAAAGCAAAATCTGCACACACAAGCAAAGCAAAACAAGGCATTAATTCACTGCTTCCCACGGGCAGGAGGTGTTCAGCACCTCCAGGAGAGCAGGGCCCATCACGTGTAATGGTTCCTTGGGAAGACAAACACCATGACTCTAGATGTCCTCCCCTTCCTCCTTCTTCTTCCCACTTTAAACACTGAGCATGGTGTCCTATGGTATGGAATATCCCTTTGGTCAGTTTGGGTCACCTGTCCCAGCTGTGTCTCCTCCCAGTCTCCCATGCACCCCCAACTCCCTTGCAGTATGGAAAGCAGCAAAGGCCTTGGCTCTATGTGAGCTCTGCTCAGCAACAACAAAAACATCTCTGCATTATCAACCCTCTGTTCAGCACAAAACCCAAACATAGCCCCATACTAGTCAGAGGGAAGAAAGTTATCTCTACTTCAGCCCAAACCAGCACATTCATTCAGAGGATGTTTTACATACAGATCTGGTCAAATTTAGTAGCAGCTGATCACCCAATTCCTTTAGTACTGCCTGGAAAGTGTATTGATTAGGAAAATGTGTAGAGGGTGACAGGTGAGCTTTTTAATATTTTTCTCTCTTCTAAAGGCATTTTATTCTGGACAGCTGAACACACTCCCATTAACAGCATGTTCAGTCAAGAGCATCTGGGGAAATATATTTGTTGCATTAAAAAGGAATATAAATATGCCTACATTTGCAGGATGGGATAACACATAGCAGCTGTATTGTAAACCTCATGTGCCTAAAACCTCATGCTTTACAGAACACAGTCCATCAGAAGAGACATGTGTTTTGGTTCATCTGAGGGAGAGATGACAATAAATCACCAGGTGGTAATAGGAATTGTCAGGGAAAGCTCTGCTCAGCAGCAGAGGAATGGAGACACAGAGCAGAGTTCGGTGGAGAGTGACTTCCCTGCCCACCTGTCACTCCTTTCCTGTGCCCCTACAGCCATATGCTGCTCCCACTTTTAATTTCCTGCCCCAGGCAGGACAACTTCCCTCTGCCCTCATTAAATCTGCCTTAAATGCCTTTGCCTCATTTAACCCACCTTTGCCTCAAACTTAATATCTCCCCATTACTTTCCTGCCACCTGTTTCCCTGAGTAGGCTGCTGAGATACTCTATTTACTGGCATCCCATTAGAGAGCTGCCTTCCTGTTAATAGGTGTGATCTCATATGCCCCAAAATCATTGCTGGTTTTCTGTTGGGGACATGCAATGCTCAGCATAGGTGAGAATTAATGTCTAGGTATCATAAACTGAATTCCTAATGGAGGTTCGGACCTTGGAGATGGTGAGAAGCACAGTGTGACACTGGATCTAATTGTATATCTGGCTTATATTAATGGAGATGGGAAGCTGCTAAGAGACCTGTGATTAGGTTCCAGCTGGGTGAATGTAGGTACCTTCCAAACTCCACTGGGATAATTCAGATGCTTTCGCAATTCTCACAATTTCTGGAAAATTAAGGTTTTTTTGTAGATGCCTTGTGATTTCTTCAGCTTTTATTTGGCATAGAAAGGCAAAGTTGGTTTAAATTTTTTCCTCAGGTAGAAGTCTTCACAGAATCATAGAATGATTTGGGTTAGAGGGGACTGTAAAGATTTTGTTCATCAGAAAGGGACTTGGGAGAGCTGGTGGCAGTGGCTCAATCTGAACCAACTGTGTGCATAGGTGGCCAAGAAGGCCAAGGGTATCTTAGCCTGCATCAAGAAGAGTGTGGCAGCAGGACTAGGGCAGTGCTCATCCCCCTGCACTGGGCACTGGGGAGGTCCCAGCTCAGTGCTGTGCTCAGCTTTGGGCACTCACTGCCCAAAGGCCATTGAGGCACTGGAGCGAGTCCAGCCAAGGGCAACGAGGGCAGCAAAGGGCTGGAAAACCTGTGGGATGAGGAAGAGCTGAGGGAATTGGGTTTGTTTAGCCTGTAGAAGAGT
>NW_008690131.1:13310-16053 GCF_000695815.1 Acanthisitta chloris | reverse complement strand
ACCTCCTGGCTCTCTGCAAGTCCCTGCCAGGGTTGGAGAGAGGTGGGGGATGTGTGTCCTGCCATGGCTGCAGGGAGAGGACTAGAGGGAATGGCCTTGAGCTGAGCCAGGGCAGAGTCAGATTGGATGTGAGGAGAAATGTTTTCCCTGTGAGGGTGTTGAGGCACTGGGATATTGCCCAGGGAGGTGGTGGAGTCACCATCCCTGGAAGTGTCTGGATGTGATGCTGGAGGATATGGTTTAGGATTTAACAGTTCCAGCAGTGACAGGTTAATGGTTGGACTCTATGATCTTAGAAGTTTCCTCCAACCTTGATTATTCCATGATTCTGTGATTCTGTGGTTCTATGATTCCATGATCATCTAGTTCCAAGCACCTTCCCATGGGCAGGGACACCTTCCACTAGAACAGGTTGCTTGAAGCCCCATCCAACCTGTCCTTGTCTGTCTAACCAGTCAGTTGCATTTTGCCTTGCAAAATGTTTCATTTGTTCAGGTTTCTTATAAAAGTTTCTTTGTAAAGGAATACCCTATGTCTAGTCTACTTAGTATTCGATTCATAACAAAGAACCAAATATTGGCCCAAGAATCCTGATGTTGTCTTTTTAAAACAGAGCATTAAGTGTGTGATGTTTTTGGAAACACCCATCTCCCACACTAGCAGTACTAAAAGTCATTTGATGTTTGCTTTGAGGTACTGAGGAGGAGCAGAAGGATTTTATCACCATAATTCTTTCATGTCTGTCCATTTTACTTCAGAATATTTCTGTGTTTCAGGCATACTTTGGGGAGTTATACTGTTGTTGTTAAATACTACATTTCCATACAGTCTCTGATACAATTCCATTGGATTTGCCACACATACTTGAAGGTAAGGCCCAGCATTGAGGTACTAGAGGCATTGGAAACAAGCAGATGCAACAGGACAGGCTATCACAGATCCTTTCATCCTGCTTCTGGTTTGCATTCTGGACTCAAAGAAGATTTCTGTCAGTCTTACAGGTTGAAGGGGACTTTGTATGCTCTGTTATTTGCAAGTGGTGTTGCAGGATGATATTTGCAGAGGTCATCTGTGCATCTACAGTGTTGAGCCTGGGGTCAAGGTAGGTTCCTTGGAGAGGAACATAAGGCAAAGCTATGTCTGGCTGCATCAAAAACTCCTCCAGGAGCAGAAAAAGAAAGAAGCAATTTAAAGACCTTTTGTGTGAGAGGAGCCACCTGAGACTAGTAGAGATTACAACCAAGTCTATGATATCTGCTGGAGTGTGAAAAGCCTGGAATTAGAGAAGTTAATTACTCACCAAGCAGCACCCACAGCTCAGGGAAGGGTAGCTGTTCCTGCAGTGTCACACAGTGATGACCTCCAACAGAGCCAGTGGGGAAACAAAACACTTGTCACCTCTACTCAGCATTTGGTGGAAACAAGGCTTCCTTTCCCCACCTGGTGCATGGGAGCATGGATGGGAAGTTCACTCTTTAAATCTCTTGCCAGAGATCAGAGATCATCAGATTCCTTGGCTTGTTCAAGGAGAGCAAAGTGAAGAGGAGTATAGTTTTCAGTTGTTCCTCAGGCTTTTTATTTAGAAGACACACTGAAAAACAGAACAAGGTTTTCAAGCCCTTTTCTATCCCATCTGGCATTGGGATAACAAGATCATACAGACATGCTGCACTGTAGCTTTCTTGTGAGAAAAAAAGTAGAGGAGACTATTGGAAAGATCAAGATTGTGATGCATAAAGGTCATAGGATTTTTATCATAGGCAGCTTTTGTTGCACTTTTACTATGGTCATTTTAAACTGTAAAGCATGCAACAAATTGGTGGCCCCTTTTTATAAAATGTTATGAAGCTTAGGACATGGTTAGCATTACAGATAGAGCACACAGCCTAGTTAGTGAAGGGAAATTAATCTATACTAGGTTACAAGCATCCTTCTATTGATCTGCATTGAAAAGGATAGAAATATCTGGTGAAGTCTGGTGACTTCAATAGATTACCCCACAAGGTCATGGTAACAGAGTCACAGAATCATAGAACCATAGAATTTTAGGGGTTGGAATGGACCTTATAGATCATCTAGTCCCAAACTCCTGCCCTGGTTCTTTAGTTTATTCAGTGTTAGGCACTGGCCAAGACTCATGGCAGCAACAGCACTGTAACAGCACAGCCAGGCTGTCCACACCTGAAAGTTTATGATCCAAACAGGTTACCATCTCCTTCAGACCTGTATTTCCTTCTCTAGTCCTCATTGTGTTAAACATGCTTCCATCCCAAAAATCACTGGTGTCTCATAGAGCTACAGCCCAGCTGCATGTCACTGCAGCTGGGTCCAGCAGCCACCAGCTGTGGACCTGCTCAGGTCTCCACTTCTGGGAGTGGGTATTCTCTGGAATGGCCACAACAGGAATGAACTCTGTTTCTGAGGCATGTTTTGCTCTAGCACATGGAGTATATTTTCTGTTGGTGAGGTCATCAGTGTGTGAAACACAGCACAGAAGGTAGTTCAGCTTTCTCCCAGGTCTGAGTAGAAGCTCTCAACACTGCTAGTGTTTCTGCAGTTAGAATCTTAGAATTGTAGAATTTTAGGGGTTGGAATGGACCTTAGAGAACATCCAGTCCCAACCCCTGCCCTGGGCAGGGACACCTCCCACCAGAGCAGGTTGCTCAAGGTTTTAGTCAACCTGACTTTGAACACTGCCAGGGCTGGGGCAGCCACAGCCTCCCTGGGCAACCTGTGCCAGTGT
>NW_008690131.1:3582-13275 GCF_000695815.1 Acanthisitta chloris | reverse complement strand
CACCCTCATAGGAAAAAAACTTGTTCCTAATATCTAACCTAGTTTTTATGAAGGTGCTCAGACCTCTTGGTTGCTGTGCACAAGTGCCTCAGTGAGATCTCCAGCTTTACTCACTACAAACCCAGATTTTCACTGCCTTCATGAATAATGGTTTTGGATCTCACCAAATATATTCTATATTCACAGGTGGAAAGGCAAAAAGGACAGAATTACACTATTTCCTTCATCTGCTGCCTCCAAATGTAACCACAAAGCTCAACTATTTACAGCAAAATAAGCCAGTGAAAAGCAAGGGACAGTCTGGGAAAATTGTTTTGCTTTCAATTCACAATTCACAATTCAGACCTAGTGTAGGCAGAAGGTATTGACGTATTGCAAACATTGTGTGGCTACTATGAATAAACTGATATTCTCAGCATAAATCTTCACTGATCTCACAGCAAAACTATATCCAGACCTGGTTATTGAAGATGGGCACTTCTAGTTCAAGTTAAACTCACATGCATCCTAATCACCAAGGACTCTGTACATACCACAAAAGATCTTTACAGGCCTAGACACCACATTCAGGAGGGAGTGGATTTGCTATTAGCTATTCTACTGCTATTGCTTATTGGTGCATCCTGCTTCATTGGCAAACATGTGGCAGCCTTATCTCAATTTCACTTGGGGATAAGCTGCCTCTCAATTATCTTGTGGTAAACACAAGCAGTTGCCACAATGGACCTAACATATTACAAATCAATATCTCACTTTATGCAGTGGTATCTTATCCTTGTGCTCATAACCAAAATTATGTACCTGCCATCTGTCATGTGCAGCTTTCCCTTTCCCTGGCAAGGGACTTCACCTTCAGCGGAGACACTGTTATTTAATGATATAATTTAAGGATATTTTCTTTTGTAAGAGTTGGCTCTGCTTTCTGTTTGGTTACATGGTGCATCTCCCACTGGAGATGATTTACACATTGCCATAGAAGGAGGGAACACTAGATCTGTTCTTGCTGTAGCAGAGCCAGCATCAGAGCAGCACTGATACAGCTACTTGTTACACAAACAAATACAGGTGTCCCATTTCTGATGCTGTCAGTCAGAGACATTTCACAAGTTTAAAACTCACAGAAATGACAAATGAAATAAAACAGATAGATGGTCAGAGCTGGCTGTTTCAACAAACAGCTGGAAGCCAAGTAGGTAGAAGACTTGGCCATACTCATCCCCAGAGACTTGCAGTCACTTGGGGCAGAAGTAGGTAGAAGACTTGGCCATACTCATGCTCAGAGACTTGCAGTCACTTGGGGCAGGTGATAATGGAGGTTTTCTAGCTCCTCAGAATTTAATAATTTCTGATGAACAATGATACAATGATTATATGTCTTGAATATAGTATTTTTATGTAATATACATTATAATTCACTGAATATACAAACATGAATATATATTTTCCTGCAAAAAATACCTTTGCACTTGAGTAATACAGACTTATAGAATCATCAGGGTTAGAGGAGACCTCTAAGATCATTGAGTCCAATCATTAACCTGTCACTGCTGGAACCCCTAAACCCTAAACCAGATCCTCCAGTGCCAGATCCAGATGCCTCTTCAACACCTCCAGGGATGGTGACTCCACCACCTCCCTGGGCAATATCCCAGTGCCTGAACACCCTCACAGGGAAAACATTTCTCCTCACATCCAATCTGACTCTGCCCTGGCTCAGCTCAAGGCCATTCCCTCTAGTCCTCTCCCTGCAGCCATGGCAGGACACACATCCCCCACCTCTCTCCAGCCCTGGCAGGGAGTTGCAGAGAGCGAGGAGGTCACCCCTGAGCCTCTTCTCCAGGCTGAACAAACCCAACTCCCTCAGCCCTTCCTCATCCCACAGGTTTTCCAGCCCTTTGCTGCCCTCGTTGCCCTTGGCTGGACTTGCTCCAGTGCCCAAAACTGAACACAGCACTTGGGGTAACATGAGTTTCTTAACACAAAACTGAACACAGCACTTGGGGTAACCTGAGTTTCTTAATGCTCTCTCTTGGAATACAGTGGGAATTTAGGTCCAGTCAGAAAACATCAGAGATTAGAAGAGAAAAATTTAGCCGTAACCCCTTCCTCACCTAAAGATGGACATATAGCATTATTCCTTCAGATTTCAAATTTTAAAAGACAATTGGGAAATGCAGAAAAGGAAGATTGTCAGATCAGTATGAAGTTAAGTGTGCTGCCTATCCTCTTTGTTTTCTGGGCTCACAGGAAACAACTTTCTCTCTCCCTTTTTGGAAAGGTCCTATCCACGTCCTGGGGACAGTGACAGTGGAAGCAGAGAGAGAGTAGAGCCCTGGGGAGCCTGAGCTGTCCCCCCGGCAGAGCAAAGCGGCTGAACGATGGGGAGTGCCTTTCTCTGGCTTTCGACTGAAGCTGGAGGAGAAAAAGAAGTAGGAGGGTTCCACCTGCCGGCCAAACATCGCTGGAAAAGGGATGGGGAAGGTTTCCATCTGCGATTCTGTGTGTTTACCTGTGCGAGGCAGAGACAGACCAGCAGCACAGGTCTGACAGCTTTGCTGTCCATACCCATCAGCAGTCAGAGCTGCATGCAAAGGGAGTTTCATTACTGTAATGTTTTCTCTTGCAATGATTTTCTTTCGAGGTAAATAGATTAGCATCAGTGGTTTCCAGATTTCCTAATTAGCTACAGACCTAAAAGCAATCAGCTCAGATCTATTTACATGCAAAAACCACTGTCCTGGTGATTGCTGAAATAAATAATATAGCTCTTAAGGGTCCTTTCTCTTGTGACTAAGAGGTGCTGAGAGTTGCAGGTCATGATGTTCATTACCTAATAGAAGGATTTTTTTTTCTTGTGAGTCAGAGCTAACCTGATACCCCAGAATGGAATAATGAGACACAATGTTTATGACTCAAGTGTCACAAACCCCAGAAACTTGTCACTTTTAGGAGCTGAAATCTGAAACACGGGTAATAAATTACTGATTTTCTGTCTCCTTTCAAGCACTATCCAAAATACCACTACAGCTGGTTGAACTTTCTGCAATTCTCACCTGAGTTGACTCACGACCTTGTCTATTGACAGTTTGGAAATCCAAGGAGCATCATTTTGCATCCTTGTCATTTATGTTTCAAGCCATGTCCTTTGTCTTTAGACACCCTGGGGCAGGTGCTGCCCCATACTAGAGTTTTGAGCTGCTCCAAGCCCTACTATGACATTTGGGAAACCACCTGCAGGAATTTGCTTCTGGAATAAAGAGGAGCTGAGGATTTACACATACAAAACTCTACCTCTATACATATTTCGTGGACATAATATAAGTAACATGCAGTATTGCAGACAGTAATATTATCTTCACTGATTTTTCATCCAGTTTCTTGTTTCCTGTGGGATATTGAAAAGGATCTAAGGTAGAAGACATTTGAAAACTTTGTACCAGCTGCTAGAAAGTCATTGATTTCCTTTTTCTCTCTAAAATGTAAATTGTTACAGTACACCCTGCAGCAGAGCAAACCAGTAAAACCAATTAGTGAGCATGTTTCTAACAAATCTAGTGTATGTCAGGAATATACAGAGAGCAACAGTCAAGGAAAAAGATAATGTGGGCAGTTGAGTTTTCTGCTTCTGTAATGCCATAAGAGCACCAGAAGAAAAAAGCAGCAGAGGAATGCAATCTCCAGAAGTCAAGGATGTCTGCAGTTGTAGTATGTAAACAGTATCTAATTTTATGGGGGAACTGATTAGAAGCACCACTTGTCCTCAAAAGAGCCAGATAACATATTTTAAAATCAACGTGTAGCTGAATAAATGTACAATTGAAAAGGCTCAACAAATCCCCAGGATTAAAAGGTTTCTCATTACAGGTTAACCATGATGCAAAGGTAGCATTAGTCTTCTCACATCACCCTCTTGGGACTCACTTTCTCACCAGCTATATGTTAATCACACATTTGATGAGAGAGAGAGAGATACCCCCTTGTGGAAATGGTGAAGTGTTCCCTCTTGATTTCAAATTATTGTCTTAGAAAAATACTGCCCTTTTGTAGGATGTAATGATAGAACTGAATTTCCTCTGTGCAGGACTATTCAAGTGTGACTGTAGGGTATAGCCCTTAGACTGAACAACTGGTAACTCAGTGTGTGAAGGAAGGATCAGTCCAAAATAGAGATCTGGACCTCGCAGCAGCCTCTTGAAGAAGCAAGTTGGCTTCTTACTTTCTGTCTTCACCAAGACAGATATTAGAAAAAAGTTTTTTTACTATAAGGGTGGTGAGACATTGAAAAAAGTTGCCCAGGGACATGGTGGCTGCCCCAACCCTGGTGGTGTTCAAGGCCAGGTTGGATGAGGCCTTGAGCAACCTGATCTAGTGAGGAGGTGTCCTTGCCCAGGGCAGGGAGTTGGGACTGGATGATCTGTAGGGTCCAATTCTATGATTCTATGATTCTATGATTCAAGGACATTGACCAAATGAAAGAATTCAGATTCTGCTTTTGGTTTTGCTGTCAGAAAAGAATATGGACCTGGAGCTTATAATGAGTGTTTTATTGGTGAAGGACTGAAAACATCTCATGAGTTGTACTTGCTGGTCAGATATGAAGCTTTAAATGAATTTAAAAGTAACCTTGACTTTAAACCAGTAGGACTACAGTAATCTGTTTTAGGGAGCTGCATGGCCATATAGACACACTGTCTGCATTCTGAAGAGAAGGCATATGACATGTAACGTGAATTACAATTTTTGACATGCTGTTGCACTAGATCATGTCAGGAGGATGTAAATAATTGCATTGGCTATCAGTCTCCATGCTGCTACTTCCTTTAACACAATGTTCATTGAGATGCAATTGACATAGAGAACTGATCCAAACATGCTCCAAGATGCTCTTTAAAGTAGAATAACCATATCCCATTTACTAGCCAGATATAATACAGGAATGACAACAGCTGCCTACATGCTGTCATCAGAATTTATTAATTCATTCATCTTGCTTAGGTTTGTTAGGAGAACTAACTACCAGAGTAATTTTTCTTTTTAAAACACCTGGAGTTTTGCAATCACCAGGAAAGGCTCAGTCACCCCTCCTTCTGTGAGCTGAAAGAAAAGAGTGTGAGAAGAACAACACAGCAAAATCCATATACAAATGTTTTTTGTGCTGTGCACGTCTTGTGTTTGGTTTGGTTTGGTTTGGTTTGGGTGTTTGTTTGGTTTTGTTTCCTTCTTTGTTTGCTTTTGAGGAAGAGTACGGCAGTGTGTGCAAAAAAAGGGGTAAAAAGGAAAAGAAAACCAGCTGTGGCTGGTGGACAAATGCCTGAAGATGCAGCAAAGTGGGGCAGGAGCTGCAGCGAGTGCTTCTCTCCTGCTCTGCAGCTTCGCTAGAGGGAAGCAGAGTAGCAGCTTAGAGTTCGGTTTCATATGGTTTTAGCCTCTGGAAAGGTTTTCTGCGAGAAGATTTCTTGTTAATCGGCTTTCTAAATCTACCCCTTCCCTTTCGCAAGGGCCTGTGGCCGATAAAAGAGCCTTCGTAGAAACGTTTGGGAGTCAAAATATACAAAGTGCAGTGCCAGTACATATAGTATATGGATCTTTGTAGTACGTCGGCAACGTGCCAGATGCTGGGATAATTTCTCCCTTATTCCAGCTACTGAATGGATGACTGGGCATTTGTACAGGGCTTGTGAAAGGAGAAAGTTTCTCTTCAGGCCAGGCAGGGAGCTGGCATCTGCAGTTTGCCTTTCTTTGTGTTGGTTTGCCAATGCCATCAATCTACACCCCCCTTTATAAGAGCAAAAGGCAATCTGAGAACAGTGGAGTAGCTACCTTAAATCAAAATAAATCCACAATGACAGATGAAGCTCATAGCACAAACCTCACTTGTTCCAGCCCCAGGGTAACAATCATCTCTTTGGACTGCCCTGCTCAAAGGGGTCTGGGCAAAGAAGGGCACGTGGATTTTTGGAAGGGGGTCCTAGTTTCTGAATAATGACCCTGTTCAGGGAGTGATATCGTGGAGGTATCCAGCACAGATGGCCAGGATAACTAATAGAATTATAGAATATTCAGAGTTCGAAGAGACCCTTGAGGATCATCCAGTCCAACCCCTGGCCCTGCACAGGACATCCCTGACAATCACACCCTGTGTCTGAGAGCATTGGCCAAACACTCCTTGAGCTCTGCCAGGTTTGATGCTGTGACAGATTCCCTGGGGAGCTGTTCCAGTGTCCAAACACCCTCTAGGGGAAGAAACTTTTCCTCATATCCAACCTAAAACTCCCTTTCATGCCATTCCCTTGGGTCCTATCACTGGCCACCAGAGAGAAGAGGACAGTGCTGCCTTTCCACTTCCCCTTGTGAGGAAGTTGTATAGAGCGATGAGGTCTCCCCTCAGTCTCCTCTTCTCCAGGCTGAACAAACCAAGTGACCTCAGCTGCTCTTTTCATGGCTTCCTCTCAAGACTCTTCATCATCTTTGTTGCCTCCATTGGACACTCTCTAATAGCTTAATATCTTCCTTATACTGTGGTGCCCAAAACTGCACATAATATTCAAGGTGAGGCTGCAGCAACACAGAGTAGAGCAGGACAATCCCCTCCCTTGATGATGTGCCTGATGTACCCCAGGAAACAGTTGGCCCTTTTGGATATTGAGATGGAAAATCTATTGCATCATCTGTGGCCATGGAGGCAACACCCTGCTAGGGCGTACTGTGAACAACTCCTGGGAAAGAAGGAATAGTCTTGGGGTTTTACATGTGGAAAAGGGGTTGGGAGAGGGGGGAGTAAGAGGGAGGAGAAGAGAAAAATGAGGGGGTGCATAGTAGTCTTTGGAGGAGGAAAAAAATGAGGCAATAGAACTGACCTATGAGGAAAATGAGCAATCAAGTGTGTCATTGCAGCCAGGAGCAGCAAGACATTTCTTTTTTCTTTTTTTTCCCCCCCTTTTAAATTACAGAACAATCAGTATTTCATTCCATTTCAAAATGGAAAGCTGTTCCTGATTCATTAAAAATGTACATTCCATAAAAGATGGATCAGTAGCAGGCCCCTCTGGTGAACAGTGAGTTACAGTCCTCCCAATTTGAACTAAATTATTTGTGTTGGTTTTACGATCTGAAATGCAAAGTCCTGTGCTCCAGTGCTTCTTTCCAATCATTTTAAGCCATTTTATTATAATACTCGCAGCTTTTTAATGTCTGAACAAAGCCATACATTCAGAGGTTATGAGGGGAAAAAGGGAAAGGAGACCAGAAAAGTACCACTCATAATGGAAAATAAGAGTAAAAAGAGTTGTAAAGAACTCCTGGGTAGGGGAATGGGGAGAGGGAAGCAGGACTGAGTAATGGAACCTCAATGTATAATCTCTTCAAAATTTAAGTACTTCATACTGAACCATTTGACTTGAATCTGAACCTACAGCTCTAATCACAAGTCAGCTCTGGAACATGAAGGGCCTTGTTGCCTTGCACCATGCAGAATATTTTGCCTAAGGATTGCCTTTTCAAATCCAGTCTCGCTTCAACACAATCTTGTGTTGAAACTCAAGTAATCTCACTTGACACACATCATTAGTTGCAGACATGAAGGAACATCAGAAGAACATGAAGAAATGGCATGTTTTGTCACTAAGCAGCAGAATCAAGCCCAACCTTGCCTTCATCTTAGATTTGAAATTAAAATGGTTTTTCTATACTTTTCCTCAAAGCTAAAACTAATAAAGCCCTTTGACTGTCCTGAATTGAAAGCATCTCTAACCTCTGAATCTTAAATTAGAACCAGGATGCAAAAATGTAAATTTCTTTTTCTTTCTAAAGAATTTTGATGTATAGGACTGTGCAAAATCCGTTTTTTTCATTGTAGGGGTCCTAGGGAAGAAATCTCACATTTACTCCCTAAATAAAATATGTGGCTTTTATTTTCTTTTTCAAAAATTTAAAATATGTTGAAAAGAAGTTATCTTCTTCTGATTAATGAGGGCATAGGCCTGAAATCCATCTGAAGATTAAGGGCACTATCTTCTCTATGCAGTCACACTAAATCGAATGTGATTTAAAATTTATAGGAATGATGAGTAGGAGGAGACTCCTGCAATATATAAGCTTCTATCCATTAATTTAATGAATATAATTATATACACATGAAAAATAAGGAGGTGATTGGTGACAGCCAAAATGAAATAAGGAGGTGATTTGTGACAGCCAAAATTACTTCACTAAGAGCAAATCATGCCTGAAAAATTTGGTAACTTTCTACGATGAGGTTACAGCATTGGTGGATAAGGGTAGAACAATTGATGTCATGTACCTAGGCTTGTGAAAAGCATTTGACACTGTCCTGCATGACATCCTTGTCTCTAAAGTGGAGAGACGTGGATTTGACAGATAGACCACTCAGTAGTAGGCTGAATGGTCACATTCAATGCATTGTGTTCAACAACTTGATGTCCAAGTGCAGACAGGTGCCAAGTGACATTCCTCAGAGGTCAGAATTGATATCAGTGCTCTGTAACACTGGCAACATGGACAATGGAATAGAGTGCACCCTAAGCAAGTTTGCCAATGACACTAAGCTTAGTGGTGCTCTTGACATGCTGGAGGGAAGGGATGGCATCCAGAGGGACCTTGACAGGTGGGCCCATGTGAACCTCATGAAGTTCAATAAGGTCCTGCACCTGGGTCATGGCAATCCAAAGCACAGAGACAGACTGGGTGAAGAATGGATCAAGAGTAACCATGAGGAGAGAGATTTGGGGTGTTGGTTGACAAGAAGCTCAGCATCAACTCAGCTCAGAAAGTCATCTGCGTCCTGGGGCTGCAGCAAAAGAAGCTTGGCCAGCAGGTCTAGGGATGTTATTCTACCCATCTGTTATCATATCCCAACTGGAGTACTGCATCCAGCTCTGTGGGTCCCAGCATAAGAACTATGTGGACTTGTTGGAGTGAGTATATAGAAGGACCACAAAGGTGATCAGAGGGCTTGAGCATTTCTCCTATAAAGACAGGCAGAGAGAGTTGAATCTGTTCAGCCTTATAATACCCTCCAGCCCCTAAAGGGGATCAACAAGAGAGTTGGAGAGGGAGTTTTTACAAGGGTATGTGTCCTGGAGGAATGGGGAGGAGGGAGTGTAAGCGGCTGCATGGTTCTTGGCTGCTGACTGAGGTTAAACCACGACAGTATGCAATGACAGGACAAGGGGGAATGGCTTGGAACTGAAAGAGGGCAGGTTTAGATCAGGAAGAAATTATAAACTGTACAGGTTGTGAGGCACTAGAGCAGGTTGTCCAGAGAAGTTGTGGATGCTCCATCCCTGGAAGGGTTCAAGGCCAGGCTGGATGAGACTTTGAGCAATGTGGCCTAGTGAAAGGTGTCCCTGCACAAAGCAGGGGAGTTGGAGCTAGACAATATTTGAAGCCCTTTCCAACCCAAAACATTCTATGATTCTATAATTACCTGAAGTTATGCATAATCCTTGCCATGTTGAATGAGTGCTTTGTATAGATTTTTCAGAGTATTGCCCCAAAACTTCCTTAAACATCTCTCAACTTACTTGACCTGAGATGCACCAAAATTCACCTTATTCTTCTGGGATCTACATTACTACATGCTTTGTAGGTCCCTTCCACACATATTCATAAATATTGTAGTGCAAATATATACATTATATGGAATTATTCATCAATCAGATGTAAATGCATTTA
>NW_008690131.1:1774-3394 GCF_000695815.1 Acanthisitta chloris | reverse complement strand
CTGAAGAAGAACACCCACTGGGCACCTGTCAGTGCTTCTCCTGAAGAAAGACATGAGGCTCAGACCCATTGCCATTGATTTGACTTTGATGAATATTTTTTTCATATCATGACATGAGGATGTAAAACATCCTGAAGAGACAGAGTCTCAGCTGGTGGAAGTCAGCATGAGAGTGTTGTTTCTATTAACGAACCTGTTCCCAATATTCAGAGCCCAAAGCTCTTAGTTCACTAAGCATGATATAATTCAAAACCTCTGGCAGAACCCTGAAGATATTAAGGACAGCAAAATTTCTGTGAGACTCTTCCCATTGAATGTCACAGGTATCTAAGAACAAATCTGTTTCATAATTTTGTTGGAGATTTTCAATCCAAAAATTATTATGTGCTCTTCAACATAGCTAAAGTTTTGCCTTTCAAAATTTGAGTCACTGACTCTGTAATCATTAGAGTTTCATAGACATAATAGTCTTCACATAACACAGTTATTATAAACAATATACTTTCTTCAATATAGGCAAAGTTGCTAGTGTGTCAACCAGACTAATTATTGTTTCAATTTCGTCCCATTTCCAGGAACCTATAACTTTTCTCTATCAGATTAACACCTCTTACAGAGTATTCCTAATTTTTACTGTGCAGACTTCTGTTGTTGTCTCTTTGAAATGCCTCTCATTTACACATTTATTCTCCTTTCCAACATTTTAACACTTGGCTGTGTATACACTCACAGCTGTGACAAATTTCACCTCTAAGTCTTAGAGCTTTTTTTTCCCCATCACTGTTTCACGTTTGAAGTCTATATGATTGTCCTTAATATGAAGGAATGTGGAAGAAGCACTTTATGAAATCCAGATCATAGAATCATAGGATCTTCAAGGTTGGAAGAGACCTTTGAGATCATCAAGGGCAACTGTTAACCTATCACTCTGCTCTAATGCCTAAACAATATCTTCCAAAGTCAGATCCAGGCACCTCAAACACCTCTAGGGTGTTTAAGGTATTTACTCATATTCCTGCAATGCATAGCAGATGCCTAGGTGATTTCAGTTGGGAACTACTCCAAGAGAAGGCACAGAGGAAGATTTCAGTAGTAGCTCCCTGCCAGCACATTGCAATTTACTGGAGCTGAACAGGTTTGGTACTTCTGAAAATGTGGAAGGGAACTTAACACCATTTTTCATACTTTTCCCACTGGGAAAAAAAGCCACTGCACATCAGTAGCATGTGCAATGATCAGCGACAGAATAAAGAGATTGTAAAGGTCAGAGCCTATAAATACTCTCCTTAGTGCAGTTCTAGTGGCCTCAATGTAAGAAGGACATGGAGCTGTTGGAGCAAGTCCAGAGGAGGACACGAAGTTGCTAAGAGCACTGGAGCATCTCCCCTGTTAAGACAGGCAGAGGGAGTTGGGGCTGTTGAGCCTGGAGAAGAGAAGGTTGTGTGGAGACCTCAGGGCACCTTCCAGGAGCTGAAGGGGCTCCAGGGAAGCTGCAGAGGGACTCTGTGTTAGGAGCTGCAGTGATAGGACAAGGGGCAATGGGTACGAATTGAAAGAGGGAAATTTAGGCTAGATATTAGAAAAAAGCTTTTCCCTGTGAGGGTGGTGAGACACTGTCCC
>NW_008690131.1:0-1752 GCF_000695815.1 Acanthisitta chloris | reverse complement strand
GTTCACAGCCAGGTTGGATGAGCCTTGAGCAACCTACTCTGGTGGGAGGTGTCCCTGCCCATGACAGGGGGTTCTGGGACTAGATGATCTCTAAGGTTCTTTCCAACCCTTAAAATTCTATGATTCTATGATTCCTTGTGATGACTGGGAAGGTATGCCATAGGTAGATCATTATAGCAAAAATTTCTACTTGCTCTTCATAAGCCTTTATCAAAGTAGCAAGCACAGTAAGAGTGGCCACAGGCCTTTTGAAAACTCTGCCTTACACTGCCAGGCCCCTGTTCTGTCCTGCCAGACTTGTTTCCATGTCACTGTTGGAGTTGGATTTTGGTACCAGGAGTTGTCGTGTGTGATGTGCAGTTTTTAGTGTGGAATCATAGCAAAGGACTTGGTTGGGGCACAGGTTGTAAACAGAGGCTGCACAGCTATAAACAACTTCGTGGTGGACAGTTACTGGATGTCAGAGAGCAGCCTTGAGAGCTGAGAAGAAATTTCTGCATATCAAAGTATATAACAAAGAAGCAATGGCAAAGCATGGAAACACCCTGACTCACCAGCCAGGTACCATCCCTGCCATAGCCTGGAAAAGCAATACCCACTGGTATCACATAGTGCCTGGAGTGGAGGCCAAACCATCCAGAAATCCAAATGCTTTGCAAAAGCCCCAGACCCTGAATTTGGGGAGAAAAGTGGGATCACCATCTGCTCTTCCTGTGTGTCACTGAACTCATAAGGGACCACATGCTACAGAGCAAATGGGTGGAGAGGTTTCAGGGTCTGCCCAAATGATATAGAAAGGATTAACATAAAATAATTACAGATCTAGAGGCTCAGGATTTTGCTACTTGACACTGTTGCTTAAGAACTTATATAAGACTAACTGGTAGGTGCATGACAATCCATTCAAATGGAATTTCCTATGTATAATACCTATATAAATTGTCCTGTCAAGATTTAAATGGTAGAAAATTGAGACAGAGGCATGAGAAGATTGGAAAAAAAGTGAAGTTCATGAATGAAAAGCAATTGGATAAAAGAAGTGGAGTAAAGAACAGCTATGATCAAAAGATGTAAACAGATTATTTGGCAGACAACTGAGTACAGCGTAGGCAACTATTCTATATATGTTGACTCATGTATACTTCAGTACACATATGTATACTTAAAACCTCTCCAAGTTATAAACACTTGCTAGAATGGATGTGGAAATTCTGTGGAGAAATTAACTGTGGGGTGGGTACCCAAGGCATGCAAAAGAAATCCAGGCTATATTTTCTGAAATCCAGACAGTGAAGGGTGAGGTCCCAGCACATATCTCACATAGACTTGGTCCAAGACTTCTCACCTTTTACTGTTTACTGCATGGGGAAGGAAATCAAGCTGGAATGTTGTGGGGAGAGGAATCTAGTGATCTACTTAATACCAAAACAGAACAGTTGTGCCTTTGATTCAGAGCCTGTCCAGCCTAAATCCTAAGGGGGAGCTAGGCTCAGGTATATACACATTTACACACTCAGTTTTTCAGGGCTAATAGTTTTAAGCTCCTTGTCTAAAGAGATGGAAACCCAGACGAGCTAGGTCCATTCTGTGGTTCAGAATCAAAGCAGACTCTGGAGTAATTTCCTGCACATCCTTCATCTGCCTCCTTGTTTTAGTGAATACTTTTCATAGACACATCCTTCATCTGCCTCCTTGTTTTAATGAATACTTTTCATAGAATCATAGATTATAGAATCATAGAATTTAAGGATT